>NW_012028046.1:55273-55737 GCF_000956235.1 Wasmannia auropunctata
AAACTGCATTTGCATGCGAATTTTTTATTCGCGCCGTGGAACTTGTCAAAGTTCGTAAAAAATTTTTGAGATTCGTCGGGTCTCCCTTTCTATCCGTGTAATTCCATGAAACATCAGTAGGATCGTTTTCTCAAGTACCGATTTGGAAAGTAGAGATTTCAAGCTGTAAAATGCTTTTTTTGAACATCTCGATACGATCATTTTTGACGAAGTTACATTCTCTTGAATTTTGCCTATTTTTGGAGGGTAGAGTAAGTGATGCTTTAATTTTGTTGAGAAGTGTATTATACATATACAGTAAAACGCGGGTTTTTGCATAAACTTATATATTATGTGAACAGCAAAAAAAATATTTTTTATTTATATAAAAATGTATTTTAATGCCTCCAAGTGGCGATCGAATGTGGCATGTTTTTCGAGCTGACGGAAGTAATTACGAAAAACGAATTAAGATAACGACTTAA
>NW_012028046.1:55757-71507 GCF_000956235.1 Wasmannia auropunctata
AAATAAAAAATATTTTTTTTGCTGTTCAAATAATATATAAGTTTATGCAAAACTCGCGTTTTACTGTATATAATAGATTTCCTTAAAAAAATTCATGAAACAAGGGCTAATTTTACGGCCGGTAAAGGTAAAACCCCCCTTAACACTTCCTTATTACATATTTGTTAAAGCTAACGTTCGATCGAACAATCGGCAAGACGATTACGACACTTTTTTCTAATAGTTTATCTGATATTTAAGAGCATTTGTTTCCTGAAAATAAGTTCCAAGAAAGCTCCAAGCTATAGCAGTGCCGATTAATGTAGTGCGTTACATAAATGCATTTTCAACAGAATACCGGAAAACCAGAGAAAGGGTGTATTTAAAGCACAATAGGATATTTTGTCGAATTTGCTGCAAGTATAATGTTGCTCGTTTAGAGTACATCTAGAGAGATGGCAGCAAAACACTCGATGTTTGCGCACACTGTTCAATCTCTCGAAAGTGTATCTCTCGATTTGCTCGCGTCCGGAACTCGATGGTACAATGCCGTTTCTCGTGTATTATTTCTCTCCGTGTGTGTGTGCTTGTGTGTGCGCGCGCGCGGGCACACGTGTATGTAACGATTTTCATCGAGATCGCGCACAAACTTGACAGCATGTATACGCACGATGAAGAAAACGGCGTAATCAAGGCTTATTACATTGCACGACGTGGTGTCTATTATATTCGTGGCTATTGCGTAACCGCGTCTAATCACCGGTGCTTGTCGTTTTGATTACGATCATTAGTTTTAGTTTCCGCGTACGAAAATATACGACACTTGCAGTCGCCCGACGGAAAATAAAACTGATTTGCACGAAAGAGAGAGAGACATATAGAGAAAGAGATATCGCGACAATAGAATAGATCCTCTCGAAATCGATGATTGAAATTACGATATTCTTGGCAAAACGTACAGCCGAGGCCTATTGCATATGCATGCTTCGAAACAAGAAATGCAAATACCAAACGAGAATATCAAAGGAAAATGCACAATTCATGAAATTGAACTCGACGAATTGATAGTTAACAAAAAGTTTTATATATTAACATTTAAACGTTAATTAGCGATCTTTATTAATAGTGCGCGTTAATACTCGGAGTGTTTTTCACTGCAAGTGTAACATGTGCAAAAATTGTTAATAATCTAGAAAAATAAAAAGGATAATCACCGTTTTGATTTATCAAAATCATATTTTAATATAGTATATTTTAATATCTTAATAAAATATCTGTTATTATTTGTTACACTGATTTTGTTATACAAATTTTTCTTTTCAATTTTGCGATTCAAGATTTGCGAGGAAGATGTTTCAATTTTGTTGTTGGAGATTTACGAGTGTTTTATGCGCTCGATATCCATCCGATGTTGAAAATATGCACGATACAAAAATTATGACTTGTAAAAATTAGCTTAATGAAAAATTCGTCGATACAACAAGAATACGTGAAGCCGCTCGAATCGCGTATATATACGAGCTTTGGTGTGCGGACTTATGCACACAGAAAACCGAAGCCAGAAATACCTGACTGCTAGGAGTTAAATTATTCAGGAAACTTCGTGCGATTCGCAGATATTCTCGGAAAGTGCTCGATCGACGCACAGAGGGAACAAAGTTACATAAAACGTAAATCGCGATCAAACGTATCAACCATATAAGAGACATTATGCGAAAAATTCCTTTGAGAAGATGTTAGTTTTTTAAAATACCTGCACAATCACGCTTTAAGATTAATGTATCTATAACATCTTTTATTAACGTGTCCACAATAGTTCCTGTTATTAGCGATCGTGAAGAATTATATCATACTTTTTTCGCATTTTCACCTGTAATATTATCAATAGCAAAACTAAATTCTTTTTATTGAAAAAGAAAAGAAACTTTTAAATAAAATTATAATAAAGTAAACTATAATAAAGCATTAATTTAAAAATATTTTGATAGCATGCAGCGAACGTGTTTCCAATTTTCCTCCTTATCTCCATAAACGCAGTATCTAAGCTATTATTCTAATTAATCGAATTATCTTTGCCAGCGATTGTACGATGCGGCAATTAGATGGCAGATGCCATATTTATCAAGTTGTCAATTGACAGAATACACGTGACGTAAGAAATGTTACGTGGCGTTTTGGAAGGATCATTTATCGTTCGTTCGTAATTATAAGAATAGCTCACGTAATCGGTCATTCAATATGAAATTACGCGATCGGCGTCTTCCTTGCGCAAATCTATTTTTGTACGATTTTATCTCATCAAGATGTCGTTTTCGCAGAAATGTACGACACCTCGTAACTCATTGTCAGTACCGAAGAAAAAGTTTGTTATATTTTAATCATTAATGCCCGCATAAAGAATCAACTTTAACCCAAATTAACTCGAATATTACATTAAATTTTACAATTGAATTTTAATTGCGCGCGCGCATGCAATGGAACGAAAAACAATAAGATAAATTAAGAAAATAAAAAATAATACTGTATCCAAGTATTGTACAACTACTAAAGAATAAGACACGCGAATATAATTTTATGTCTATTCGGAAATAAAATTATACAATAACAAAAAGCAAGTCGCAATTATGTGTTACAAATCGATAACTTAATACTGTCGAATCTCGATAACTCGAATCTCAAGGGAACAGAAATATAAAAATCTTCGAATTATAAGTTTCGATTTGTCAAAGTTTGAGTAAAACAGAATTAACATAAAAATTCGACTTACGGAAGCTTTGTACGAGAGTTTATAATTTTCCGACTATAATGACTTTTAAAGGAAAAAATTCGAGTGATTTTTTTAGTTCATAGAAGTTCAAGTTATCGAGGTACGACTGTACAAAATAGCGACAAAATAGTGTTTACAAATTTAAAAACCATCTTCGAAATAATTAACGTTACTATCTCTCATTTGCAAACAAAACGCAAGTTTTCTTATTTTCTTTAGGTTTTGCTGTTATAAAGTTTCACGTTTGGAGATATCTTATTATATGAAATCGTTATTATATATTCATTGGAAGCATAATATGTTAGTGGTCGCACGAAGCGGCGCGGGCGCGGTACGCAGTCGCCTGTGCAAGTGTATCGGGAATACATTGAAACTTGTTGTAGCGTTCTGTCGCGGCGTATTCTGTGGCGACCGGCTCTTTGTGCCGGACCCCGGAACTCTCAGTGCGCGGTTACCTATAGCGGCGTCGCGGCGCTCAATCGACGCCGTCTTCCGCACCGCGACATTGCAAATAACGGACGATAGCAAAGCGCGACATACATTTTTAAAAATGTAGCGCTTAGCCGACACACTCGCCGCCATGCAGAGTCAATGCATTCACCGGGCGGCCGCGTTTTATTAACGCTTGCTGCCGCGCGCGACGAAAGAATAGGTGCGACATTTTGCAGCTTATGCACTTGCTTCGTGTCACGCTCGATAGGTACTCGATATCCAATATGTGGGAAATCGTAGAAAAAAATTAATGCATCTGCAGTCACGCACGCCCAATAGAAATTCGATCGGATTGCTAAAATGATTTTCGATTTATTGAATTATACTTGTAAAATATACAGATATTGTATACATGGACAGATAACGTACAAATATAAAGTACACACGCGCGTGCATGACATAACATGTACTGCATCATTCTTCTCTCTTTTTTTTAATACTTATTCACATTGAGAGAGCACGCAGTATTTGATTTTCAAATTTTACTCCTCAAACAAGGAATTTATTTGCTAACAATATTACTTGCAAGGAATTTTTCGCGATGAAACAAGAATAACTCATTTAAAATCATTTTACAATCTCACCTCAATTGCATTAAGAGGGGAGCCTTGTATAAACCGCTAAAAAGATAATTTTTTGGAATTTTTTAAAAGAAATAATGCAACGGATTTTTTTAAACGGATTTTTTTTATAACATACTTTAAAAAGTACAAAAAATATTTTTTTTGTTAAAAAATAATTAATCTTATAGCAACTAAAACAAATCTTGACGCCTCCTCGCCGAAGTTATGAATTGGCGGGAGTTGTAGCGCCTTTTGTATTTGTCTGAAACAAAAATATAAAAGAGTTTCTGATTTTTTATGAAATTACCTTGTCGATGAACCGATAAAGTAAGAAAAAATTTAAAAATCGAGAAAATTGCAGCACTTTAAAAAAAAATTACAATTTTGACAAAAAAATTTTAGTTTACTGCAATAAAAATAATTTAAATTGATTATCTTATTAATTTTCTAGGTTCATCGACGAGTGAATTTAGTAAACTACATATATGCGTCGATAGAACTTGATTGATCGAATAGTTTCTGAGTAATCTTTCCCGCCAATTCTAAAGATAATATCGTCTTTGTGCAAACAACCTAAATTTACTACGTCGTCTACGTACGTACACATACAAACGCTAATTCATAAACAAAAGAATATCTAAATTTGTTATTCAATAAACCGAGCCGAGTGAAGAATCTCGGTGCGGTATGTAATAATCTCATCGTACGCTTGTGTACCTTCGCGCATAAGAAATAAACTGAGTTTCTTAGGGGTCCATTCTACCTTGTTAGGTGTAAAAAATCGAAAATTTTTTTGCATAATTTGATAGTCCCAAGTATGTAGAAATGGTGTGTAAAGTTTTAAGTGGAACTGCGAAAGATAAAAAAAGTTATGAAGCATTAAAGACGGTCACGCACAAGCAGGCGGCACCTAGATTTTTCGATCTAAGGGAAGTAATTGAGCAAAAATTATTGAACGTATCGCTTTCAAATTTTGCACAATTGTAAAGCAATGTCTTTTCTATAGAATTAGACAACGATTATATCAATATTTTTTTTATCGCAAAAATAAGAGCAAAATTTAAGGCCAAAAATTGAACTTTTTTTTAAATGGCCGCCATTTTGTTAATTTTCATCCAAGATAAATTATCGTAATTTATTCTATAGAGACATTCTTTTTGAACAGGAAAATCATTGGTTTAACTGTTTTAGATGACTGGTGCGATCTGTAGTACTTCCACCATGTTCAAGTCGGAAAGGCTTCTTCACCGGAGCTTTGCATAAACTTACAGTCAACAAATTCAAAAAATTACAAATTAAAAAGAAAAGTACAACAAAAAAGATGTAAAAACAATAAAGTATGTATATCTTGATCACTTTTCCCGAAAAAATTCCCAAAGATCGCCTTCTTTTTTCGGACAACAAGGTAGAATGGACCTTTAAAGCTTATCGAATTTCGTTCTGATAATTTTAGAAATATATTTTTTACATAGATTACTATTAATTTAAGAAAAGAGAAATTTTTCAATTTTTTTTAACTGCAGGTTATACGAGGTTCTCCCCTTAAATTAAACTATATCAACGTTGTTATAATGTTGGTTGGGAATTATAGCATTTGTACAGCACTATGAAAGAAAAAAATGAAGCGGTATTTAACAAAAAATTGTACAAGTGTCTTTTAAAGTATTTTATTTCTCTCAATTCGCTTGTAGTTCAAAAAATTTTGGCGTCCGTGCAGTAGAATCTTTGAATAATCACGCATTGATCGTGTGTTACTCGCGAAAAGTCTACACCTGTGCGAGACAAATTGCACGACTCCGTTTGCACGCCTGCGAGTCACGCGACTCTCGTGCCACGATCTCACATCCCCGTGAAAATTGGCACGCTATTACAGAATGAGTACCGGCAAATCGGTGAACGAGCTGTATTTTACCAGGCAGACTTTTCGCAACTCTGCGCAAAGTCTCGCTTTCGCTAAATCACCATAAAAAATTTCATCGATATATCTATTCACTTCAAAAAGATCAATTTCATTGATCAAACTAGCTCGTTTATTCTGGTACTCTTGATACATATACACGCCCACGCGCGCGCACGCACGCACGCACACACAACTCTGCATGCCACATAAATAACGATATCATATATTACTTATATACAATATTTAAAAACGTTTCGATTCTGACGAAATTCTGATGAAAAAAATTAAAACGAAATATGTACCTATATACTTTCTCATTCATACTTTTGAGATCTTGAATATTTTATGATTAAACGATCACGTACGCATTATAATTTTCGGTTGATACGGATTTGTTGTGTCTTTAAAAACGATTATCGTACGATTATTCATTTATTATAGCAGAAGATTCAAGAATTCGCATCAACGCCGTTAAAGTATATTATTGCCATTTCTCTCGCCGTGTTACAATGCAGCTACATTTTTCGCAACGATAGATTTTATTTAATGCAACCCGAGCCTCGTCAGAGTCTGGCCGGCTGGCTGCAATGCATAGAGTATGTCGACTACAAGCAAAGACAATTAGGGCCCACATTAATTAAGATAATTGCGCCGCACGAGCAACCTTCTACAAAATGTTCTCTCCGGATGTACGCACTTAAACCCCAACTAACTGCTAATTACAATAAATTTTATATCCATCTCGACATGGCGTTCGATCCTCTTCGCGGAAAATAACAATGTTTTCTTTGAAAAAATATCGATGAATTTATCATTAACGATTATAAAAAACGAAAAATTGACTAGCACAGCTGACATTTAACGTTGGACAAGACAACGCTTTTTGAAAATCTCGTCATTGCCTATATTCATTATCTGGAATCATCAAAATAAAAAAAGAAAATATAAAAAAGGAAAAAATTAAAAAAGTTAAAAAAATAGAAAAATGGAAACAGTGCAAACTGCATGTCAAGAGCGCCATTTTGGATCTCCTATTTATATTATAATTTATATTATTTTATATTATAATTATTATTTTATATTATAATTATTAATTTATATTATAATTTATATTATAATTTATATTATAATATATAATTTGCCATTTTTCAATAACAGATTCGTGATCAGAGATCCTTAATTAAAACCTTTAAGTACCAATTAGCATGAGAAACTTTTACAATACATTCGATTAATAATAGATAAGTTCTAGTGATATACGAAAATTCGACTTACAAAGGAGAGAGATATAATACAACATCAAAAAAATCTACTTTCCCCACATTTCTGGGATATAAAACTATTTTTACTATTTCATGTGGATCCTAAACAACTTTTTGAGGATATTTAAGGTTTCGCAGGGAGTCAAAAATCGGACTTTTTTAACATCTTTTTTAAATCCTTTTTCTTTGCGCGCATAATTGCAGATTATTTAAGATAATCTCTTGTTAAAACATCGTGGATTTCGAAACATCAAGAAATTCTTATATTAATTGTATAATTATAACCTATGGAGACATTAAATATGTTGAATATGGTATAATGAAATATTAACAATAAATAACATATACAGGGTGATTCAGAACAATCCCGCGTCCTTGTAAAGATGTCTTGACTTAATTCTAAGACTATTTTTCCTTTACGAAAATGTCCGAAGCTTAATTTTCAAATTATAAAAAGAAATAGCCTATTATGGGACATACAGGAGATAGGCAGGGATGCACATCTCACGCGGGCGTCTACGTGAAGGCCACCTGCCGATCGAACGCGTTTATAGTAACACGGTCGTTCCCACCTTTCTCCTCTATCTTGCTATCACCCTATCTCTCAGTCTCACATTTTAAATATGTTAGTTCCGTTCAGATTAGATTCGTTTAAATTAGAAATGATTATTAACCCTTGGCGTATCGATTTGTTTAAATTCTTCAACAAAATCGTTAGACAAATTTTTGTAAAAGCGAGGAATAAACAATAATTGCGCGATCAACATTGTAAAACCTACTAACGTACAAATAATTGAGTATGTTGAATTCTAAGAAATACGCTCGTGGCATTTAATTATCACTCATATCTCGTAAGAAACGCTTCTCAATACTCAAAGGGTTATAAATATCAAATTCTCAACTAATCTCAATAATCTCAACTAATTATAAACACGGATTAAAAGCTTATTATTACCTTGAAAAACTGGTAACTTGTAAATATTCGATGATTTCATTTTACTACAGTTTCTTGACGGAGGAATAATTTCACAATAGTTCGACAATATACTTGTAATACACTTTCATCACTGAAATCTTTAATTTTTTAAGTACATAGATAATGAGATTACACACAAGTTTTCCCACGACGAGAAAATCGCAGAAAGAAAATATACAACAAATACATGACATGTGTTTACTGAATGCAACAAGCAACCGACGGACTTATTGGTCATGAGTGTAGTAAGTGCAATCCACTCAGCGCCTCAGCGTTATGTGCATAAAAACCAAGTATCATACGATACATTTTCGAATTGCTGGATTCTGAATTTAAGGCTTCAACAAATCATACGTTTACATTTGACAGCGCTAGGCAAACGCTGAGTCGCTGAGTGGATTGCACTCACTGCACCCATAATCAATAAAGTCCGTCGGCTGCTTGTTGCGTTCAGTAAACACATGTCGTGTGTTTGTTGTGTATTTTCTTTCTTCGTGTGATTTTCTCGTCGTGGGAAAACTGTATGTAATCTCATTATCTGTGTACTCAGAAGATTAATTAATTCAGTGATGAAAGCGTATTACAAGTGTATTGTCAAACTATTGTGAAATTATTCCTCCGTCAAGAAACTGCAGCAAAATAAAATCATCGAATGTTTACAAAGTAACAATTTTTCAAGGTAATAATAATCTTTTAATCCGTGCTTACAATTAGTTGAGATTAATTGGATTCTTAACTCTTTGGGTATTGAGAAGCATTTCTCACGAGATAATAATTAAGTGCCACGCGTTTCTTAGAATTCAACATACTCAATTATTTGTACGTCAATAGATTTTACAATGCTGATCGCGCAATTATTGTTTAATTCCTCGCTTTCACAAAAATTTGTCAAACGATTTTGTTAGAGTATTTAAACAAACCAATTCTCTAAAGGTTAATTATCATTTCTAATTTAGACGAATCTAATCTAAACGAAGCAAACATATTTAAAATGTGAGACTGAGAGATGGGGCGATAACAAGATAGAGGAGAAAGGTGGGAACAAATACCATAAACGCGTTCGATCAGCTGGCGGCCCTTATGTAGACGCCCGCGTCTAACGGTGAGATGCGCCAGCCCTGCCTACTTCTTGTACGCGTCCCGTAACAGACTATTTCTTCTTATAATTTGAAAATTAAACTTCGGACAAAATTTTCGTAAAGAAAAAAATCGTCTTAGAAAGTCAAGAATACGTCCTTACAAGGACGCGGGGTTGTTCTGAATCACCATGTATATTATTTATTTATCCTCAAGTATAATTGAACACACACGCGCACACGCACAATCTATTCCTTAACTTCGTTCGTTATTAAAAAATGTTGGAGAAAATGTTGCACATGTCTAGCGAACTGTCTATTCTAACTACGTTCTAGCTACAGTAACTCGACCTACTGACAATTCTGGCGAGAGAAATGAAGCTTCTGGCAGCGATCCTGCTGACTTAAACGCGCATTTCGTGCAAGAGACGCGACCATCCGCCCGTTTGCTATCTAATTTTCACGCACGATTTCTCGCCATCCTCGACCCGATTGTCTTTGCGGCCACGTACACCGTGTCGGAAGTTGCAGGCTAAAAGAATAAAGCTAAAGTTGCAAATCTCAAAAATTAATCGTATCCAGCGAATTATATTTTTATCCAAGAAAGATCGACTCCAAATTCAAAAATTTACGAAAATAGTGCTTACAATTAGTCAATATGGAGAAAGCATAAATAAATGATAAAACGTAAATTAAAAAGTCAAATTCGATAATTCCATAGTCACATTCCATAATAGTGAAACAATCAGACTAGAAATCGAAATAGGGAATTGGCAGGGTTCTTAACAGTTTTTCCCGATGTCTGGACAGGCCCTGGCAGCGAAAGCAAACGTGATTTCGGCCATAAAAGTTACGACTGATCTCTGAAAAAACTGGAGAGTTTTCGGAAAGAACTAATCAGTATCTGGTCAGTTCTGGACCGAGCTTAGGAAGTTTTTTTTTTCGAATGATGCAGCTTTTTCAGATATGCTTCGTATGTGTGGTAAAACAAAAAAATTTTTCCTGTTTTTGGTCTTATCTGTAGACATATTGTCCTACCGTGTACATTTGGTCGTTTTTTTAGTCTTACATTACTTTTGTTGAATATCCATTATCTCAGAGTAACTTAATGCAGAATTCTGTTAAGAGGCCGGATGAGACAATAATATGGCTCTATCAACAAAGCTGTAAATGGTTCCTATTTTCTGGCAAAGTGGATAATTCGAGTAAAATGAGAGATACCTGCGAGAAAATTTTAATTTTAACATTAAATTCAACTTCAAATTTTTAAAACTGATACGGATAAGATCTTAAGGTTTCTGACTACTTGTCAGCAAAGAACGCGTTGAACGGTGGCGACACCATATCGCAGTAGGAATTAGAACCTTGCTAATTATCGCATTGTCCATTCTACAATATATTGTATATCGGTGTTATAAGTTGTAAGAATTCTACAATATGTCGTATGTCGGTATCGTAAGCAGTAAGAATCAGTCGAAAGTGAAGAAAATATTCGACTTAAAGAGAATAATAGACCTTATTGTAAAAAATGTTGACGAATTTTGTGTTGCGTGCCATTTCATTATTATTTTTAATTGTGAAAATGTGACTTATCTCATACTTATCAAATTCGTAAAAATAAATGGAAACTAAAGTTATTTTTGAATTTTATACATAAAAATATATTTTTATTTCTTTCAACAACTGTCAAACTGTGAGTTTCCTTGCCTGAATAGGCTTCACTTTACGTATCTTTTACGCTTTTTTACTGATTGGGGAGGGAAAAAATAGTTTTTATCCATTTTTACAAGTTTTTT
This sequence comes from Wasmannia auropunctata, assembly GCF_000956235.1. Classification (NCBI taxonomy): domain Eukaryota; kingdom Metazoa; phylum Arthropoda; class Insecta; order Hymenoptera; family Formicidae; genus Wasmannia; species Wasmannia auropunctata. Next base: position 66,569 of record NW_012028046.1, read on the forward strand.
AAAGTCCATTTTTTATTTCACTCAAATTCTTTTTATTTAAAAATGGTAGGCAAAAAACTTTTACGTCTCATTTTTCGTTTATGACGCCACGATTTCAATACAGCTGCGGTGATTAGTCAGAAGTCTTAATTTTATACTTTGGACTCCCGCTTCCGAACGTGAAAATAGTTCAATTTCTCATTTTCTCATTGAACTCATTTTATCTACCACACTGACTTTTATAAATCTACTTTTGATAATTTATATTTTTACTATGTATTCGATTTGAATTTTTATGCGTTTGACTTTCGATGTGGTTCTCTGAATCTGTAAATATTATAGATTTTTAATTTTATTATGTTTATATTCTTTTTCAATTATTTATAAAATCATTATATGTATATTAGCGATTGTAACTGCTAAACTTGCCGAAAGTTTATCGCATATCAATGTCACAGATTCGGATTCAAATACTTAAACAAATACTCGAGAAATCCCGCGGACCACCAATTGGGTAACAAAGACACACGATCGTACTGCAAACCACGAGCTTTTATACTATCTGACACGCTACGACGATTATTTTATTTGCGCTACTTATCTACGTATTATATAGTTTATATTATTTTTATGACATTATAATAGGACAGTATGTATTAATAGCAATCAAACTAGAATATGCGACTGATGAAGACTAAAGTAATAGTCGAAATCAGTACCGCGATTTATTGTACAGCTTAATAAAAAATTTGAAATAAAATAAGTGATACAACATCCATTTGAATTTTGCTCGTTTCTTAGTCTGTAGTTTTGTCTCTTATTTATTTTGTTATTACAATAACAAGTTGTATTTATAAGACTTTTGTTATATTCTTTTATTTTATGTAATTTATTTGAGACTGAATGAAGACTAAGCAAAGTCGACAGGTTTCTCTATTTTTAATATTGCGTGTTATTTATCAATTTGGTTTCATTTTTACATTTTTATGTGCTTGTTTTTGACTTATATATCTTGTTTATCAAATTTAATACTTAACTCTGTACATCAATGGTTAATAAAATTTTATAATATTTAAAGGATATTTCTGTACTGATGTTTTCAAATTACATATTATATGGATATGAGCAATTTTTATACAATATCTCTTAATAAATAAAATAATTTAAGTCTTTATATGAATGAGTCATGTCCGATTACATTCTTTAAATTTAAGGAAGAATTACAGGAAACACGTTAATGCTAGAGTTAGTTAATTTGAAAGATTTAATTGTTACAATGATAAAATACTTCATAAACATCGATGTAGATGTTAGAGCGACTAAGATAAAAAAAGAAAGAGTCGTAGATACTTTTTTACTTGTGTCTCTGGCCGCTGGCCGGTTGCTAAAATTAGACGAACATCCGCTATATTTAGGATGACATTTGTGTATATGTGGCCTCTTAAAACATGAACTCACACACGTGGACGCCGTCTCTTCTCTTCTTCCGCTTTATCGAGTGAACTTTAAACCGACTTTTCTTTCACAAAAACTTAATTCAGAGTTTATCTAATTAAAAACAATTTTTAATATTTTAAATATTCAAAAGTTACGATAAATAAAAAATTAAGATTTAGTTTAGGAAAACTCACTCTCTATTTTATAAGATTTTTCTTGAAGATTTCACAGTAAATCAAAAGAGAGGAAAGGTAAAACGGTATTATCGATATTTACGTAGCAATCGCGTCAAGTTTTTTCTCGATGTAACGATAAAATTTGCCGCAAGACACTAACGTGCCTCTTAATTTTAAGCATTAGCATAAAGTTAACAGAGACAAGCGATATCCTATCAAATGGCTTAAAGGTTCCTTAGAAAACCTCTTCCCATTTTAATATAAAAAAACTAAAATAAAAAAATAATATAAGTATTATAACAAAATTAATAATTAAATATTAAAATTTTGTCACATATTTCATATATTTTTCAATACAAAAAGCTAATAAATTTTTAATTGTTTCTTAAGTAAACGATATATATTTAAAATCAAATTTAAAAGCAGTTATTCTGGAGTTTAGTGAGAAATTATAAAGATAAAGAATATAACAAAAAATTGTTTATAGTCTTTCCTTAGAAGAGAAAAAAGGTCTTTCAAGGAGTTAAAATACTTTATTCAAAAGGTATGCTAGTTTGCGAAAAGGAAAATTTTTGAGAATTTGAAAGGAAACCGATTCAATACTGCTAAGGACACGTTCTTTGATACGTACCTAGTTGATTCGTGTGGTGCATATTGTAAGTGGTAGTACCATAGTCCAGGGCCATATGCCGCACTCTTAAGTATATCCACCGAGATATTTAGTATCCACTGCAGAACACCATCCGGATCTTATTTAACACCGATTTTAACACTCGCAAACGTAAACACCGCGATTATTTTTTTCGCCACGAGATGCAGATTCACGTTTTTCGAAAGACTTAACAATTTACAAACATCACCCTTGTCTTAGCGGCGAGATTTTCTCTGCATTCGCCGCTCTCTATCGCTCTTTTTGCGCGCCCAAGAGATGATCTAGAAAGAGAATAAAGGAGAATCATCAATTCATCTGACTTAAAACAGCGATTATTGTAAATAAACTAACGCTTTTGATAATTATAAGAGTAATAGAATCCTATCTAAAAAAAAGGGCATGTTAAATCGATACTCGAAATATATCGGTTTTCTCGAAGTTGATATTTTTCCGCGATAACGATTGGTTCTCTCTCTGTGCTAATTCTGTGAGACGCTGCTATTGCATATTTTGACAGTTGTATTGATGTATAATAGTAAGTTAGTAAAAAGTAAAAAGTCAAGTAAATAGCGCGCGCGTCTGTATAATGCTAGTCCTTTCTTTAAAAAAGGCATGTTAAATCGATACTCGCATCTATCGAAGTTTGAAACCTCTTTTTCGCGATTTTGATTGGTTGTCATTGCGCTTCGCGAGCAGCTGTTATTACATATTTTCACAGTTGTGTGTATTAAAGTTAATAGAATGTATAGCAAATATAATAAAAAGTGAAAAATGTTAAATAGCGCGCGCGAAGCGCGCATCTGTAATGCTAGCTAGTCCTATTTAAAAAAAGGCATGTTAAATCGATATTCGAAATGTATCGGTCTTTTCAAATTTATTGTTAACATTTTTCCGCGATGATTGGTTCTTTCGTTGCGCTAACTTTATGAACTGTCATTGCATATTTTGACAGTTGTGTGTATTGAGGTCGATATATATAATAACAAATTATAGTAAAAAATGTTAAATAACGCGCGCGAAGCGCGTGTCTATAATGCTACTAGTATACTTTATTAAAAATAATATTGTACAATTATTTTGTGTTGCAATTCTCTCATTTGTTTAACAAGACATATATTATAGAAAAAAAGAACAATTTTCAAGATATACTCTATATATCTCTAAAAGCTTTCTTTAAACAATTAAACTTTTCTTTGTTTTGTATTCTAAGGAGTTTTAAAAATAGTAAACTTAAAACAGTATCATTCATCTCATAGTTTGTTTTTTCCCTCTTCAAAACAAGAAAATTTGCCGATACAATAATATTTCTGGCAACTGAGTATAAAAATATTTATTTCAGGCTCAAGTTTATTTAACTCTTAATGCCACACTTCAAGTTCACACGGGAACACAACACACTCATTGTCAGTAAGATATATGCAACTTTGATTGTTTATAGCTTTCATAAAAATGATCATATTATATACAATATTTTTCAATCAAAACAACAGGCATTGAGAAATATAATGGTAACAAGCAAATATATGCACTTTTATTAATAAAAATTATTAAAAAAGTTATAAGTAATAAAATAAATCCAAATTTTAAAGAAAATTTTGATTTATTTTATTGCTTATAAACCGTTTTTTATACATTAATAATATTTTAAATATATATACTTCAGAAAGTAGAAATTTTGAATTAAAAAAAAATACAACTATTGTGTCTTTCAAAAAATATAATTTTAGAACATGAAAATGAAGAAAATTGTGGTTCATAGATTATTCATAAACTCTTTTTCATAAAAAATACGTTTATTTATATTTTTTCTTCAATTATTAATAATAAATTGATACAAAAGTGAAATATAGAAATAATGTATAGCAAATGTTCATTTAATATAAATGTTTAGATAATTCTCTGTACCACTCTCTTAATTCATAAATAAATAATTATTAAAAATGGTCAAAGTAAACACATAATATAATAAGTTACATACAAGAAAATATAATTTTATTTTATTCCAGAATGTTAAAAAAAGCATCCAACATTTATACATATAGTAGATATTATAGTACACACCATATTGACAATGAATAAACAAATTTTAATGATCATAAGTCGAAAACTTAATCGTTTTTAAGACAACAATTTTGTACATTAGTATCATAACTGACTGACTTTTACGTGTCGCATGCGACGTAATGCTTCACCCAGGTGTTACAAATGTTCTAAAATCTAAATGTTCTTACTCAATTTCTGTACATGTTTTAGAAAGATTTCACCGGTATTCTTTCAGTTGTCATTGTATTGTATAATCAGCGATTTTGTAAGATGTAAAGCGTGCATGAAAGAAGAGCAAATGAAACATCTTCTGTATTGATTCGATAAAGATTGGCAAGATTGTCATCTCTTTTCATGTCGTATGCGATATGTATAATAGAAACTAAGACGTCAGTCATGATACAAAATGTTTATATCTCAGAAATCACAGCATTTAATTTATGTTTACTTTATTTATTTATTCAATATGGTGTGTACTATCTATCACATAAATACTGAACACTTTTTTTCACATCTTGTATATATTTTTCACTATAAATAAGTATTTTTTTAATAAAGTTAAATATATTCGTTCATATAAAAAAAATATGTAAAAATATTTTCAATAAATAAGAACAAAGAAGGGGTTGCGATTTGGATTATTTTTGCCCCC
>NW_012028046.1:71527-89383 GCF_000956235.1 Wasmannia auropunctata
TAGTGTCGAAACGGTGCGAGAACGATTGGGTATATATCGCATTAATTTTATAATGTCTTGAATATTACCGATCGTTAGTTCGAATCTGCAGGATCTTTAAATGGTCTTGAAACACTACAGATGCGTGTGAAAATAGCGCATTCGTGGATTCAACGTGCTGGATGAAAATGTGCGCACGCTTGCATCGCTTTCATCTCTTGATATATTCTAAGTGATATCCTAGGCAAGTTTTTGAAAAAGTTTGAAGTTGCAATTCCAGGAATTCGTTGTCAAAAAAATCTCAATTATCGAAAAGTGCAAAATCCTCTGTAAATTGCTCAAAATCAGTATGTAATAATTCATAAATGAGGTTTAGGATCATATCCTTTTAGGGAATTATGAGGCACATATGGAGGTACATTTTCCGCCTAATTTCATTTAAATTCAAGGGAGGACCAAAAATGGCCCAAATCGCAACCCCTCTTTTGTTAAAAAAATTTATAGAAATTGGATCAGTGACAAAAAAAATTATCATTTAACATCTTGCAAGAAATAAAGCCATAGAAGCAGCGTAGAAGTTTAAATTTCTTTACAGTCGTAAAGAAATTTAAAGCAAAGTATTATTCAATTCTTATTGACATTTAAGATTTTTGAAGGAATAACTACGAGAATCAAGGAATTGAATTTAGCACAATCATATATATTCCCTTAAAAAATAATATTAACGTATTTCAAATCTGTTACAAAAAAGGAAGAATGAAATTTTCATCAGCTCACCCTGTATATAAAATTGTATTCACGCAGATCGTGTGCAAATAAAAAATGCAAAAAAGTAGGGAAACTGATTCAATGATAAAAATGCCACGGCAATGATTATTACGTATAAGAGTAATATTTAACATTTATACGTAAGATAAAATCTTACGTATAAACGTCTTATATGAATAACATTCACGCGAACGCCAAAGAACGAACATCTAATTTTGTACTTCTAACAACTATCAAATATCTTTGATGATAATTGCGACAAGCGACGCGTGCCAAAGATTTGCCAAATTGTATATACTGTATTTATTTTTATAATGCTGATTGGTTATTTAAAGTTTAAATAGCAACATTGCTCACGTTGAACTTTACAACCTTTTAATATTCGCGCGATTAATATGTAACCGTCAATTTCGCACACATGCTGAGGGTGCATGATTGATGACAGAACTATTACCGAAGCGGCAAAACACGAGATGTTAGAAATATCTCATTCTCGTCGCCATTTATACACTCACTCTACAATCGATTTGTTGCGAGAATAAAATAATATTCGCGTGATAAGTCATGGGTCTTCATTTATCAAGCGAAACTTGTCGGTTGACATTAACGTTGCGACATAAAATATCGTCGCGCAACATAAATTTTACATTTTTTAAATAAAGGAAACTACTTTTCTCATATGATATACAAAATTAGTATTTTTTTAACAATAAAAATATATAAGAATTCTAATAATAAAAATATATAAGATAATTCTAATAATAGTACATTACATTTTATTTGTAATTTATATAAGTGGAATTTGCAGTATTTCGTAGCAATTATAATCGACAGACAAGAAATTCAAAATATTTTCAACTTTTACATATTTGTTTTAAAAGTATTCACATAAATTTAGGTATAAAATATTGGATTTTGCGAAAAGTTCTGCGGTTCTCAAGAACAAGTTTAAGTGGTCATGTACTTCTTGCAATTTTCAATTTCTCTGCCAGTTCTTGTACTGTGTAATGAAGATATTCGGCGATAACCTGCTCCAGTAGATCACCACAGTGCAGGGACGCCTAAATCGCGCCTCATCTTTGAGAGTGAAATCACCTTGTTGAAATTTCACAAACCACCGCCGAACTGTATCATCAAAAACAGTACTTTGTCCGTAAACTTTACAAATTTTACGTGCTGTCTCGTACGTGTTCTTGCCGTTTCTGAAGTAAAAAAGCATAATATTGCAAAAATGCTATTTCCAATTCTCCATTTTTAGGGCACAACAGAATCGAATATACTGAACGTATGCCATTATGGACGGACGCACTGTTTAAACAAAAGATTGCTCTTTCAACCTGAAGTTTGGGCTTCCTCATTCAGTATTAGCGCAAAATTCAAACTGGTATCCGCGCAGATGTGAGAAAACCGCATAACTTTTCGGATGACCCAATAAATTCTAATGATAATTTATTAAGCTACGAGTATAATTCATTTCGCACTCCTTCCCCATAATTTCATGACTCATTGACACGCAAGAAATGCGAAACATTTTCAACTCACAAATGCGAAATCTTCATTTCGCTCTTACATACACAATTTTCATTAAGCGATCCTATAATAAAAAAATACAAGATTATGTACGTGGGAAGACGAGTCGATCTTTGTCGATATACATGTGAGCAAAAGAGAGGAAGATCAATGACCGCGTAATAGATACAAAACAAGAAGAGAACTAAGCTAACGTCTTCGCCTAAGGAATCTTTTATACAGTGCAGGCGGCGCGTCAATGCTTTTATTGAGATCGTGACAGAATTCGTTTTTTCTTTTCGCGAAATCGCATACATTTCCATTTTTATTCTTGCAGCAGAAATAAATAATAAATATCAAGCAAATAAACGCAAATCTGCATTTTCCAATATAAATACCTAAATTCCTTCTATGCTAATTTTAGTAATTGTATAAATGATTTCACTGTTTAATCGTGCATGTATACTTTTCATCGATCGTTGTAATCGAATACAACTTAGAGTCCAGTTAATAAAAAATGTTTACATATATTTCAAAGTAGATATATATTTATTTGTATATATTTTCTTTCTATATATATTTTTTATCTCACACACATATATATATATATATATATATATATATTAATATACATTTATAAATTTAATTTTAAATAATATACTTTCAACCAACGAGTTGTATACTTTTCATATAATGATAAAAATATTAACGCAACCTTGTGATCTATTACGAGATTGTAGACGAGTTATCGCAATTAAATGCAAAAGAAAATGTATTTTCCGCTTTTATTACTTAAAACATTATTCAATATGTTACGCAATTTATTCTGTTATCGGCGAGAGCGTCATTTGTCATGTCATCGATTCGGAACGAGTGATAGCTGAACGAAAACGGAAAGAGGTTTCGAGGTTGGAGGATGGAATGTTCGGGAGAGGCAAGTAGTTGACCATTCACGTCGTAAATTGATCCCTTGACTTCGCCTAAGTGGCGCGAATGACTGTCATGACGTCATCCAACGTTTTCTTTTCTTCTCTTTTATCGTAAACCTTTTTGACTCATTGACAAACTCTTTCTCGCCACTCAATCGATATTATTTTATTAGTCGTAAATTGACGAAAACTTACAATATATTCTTTCTCGATAGTTCCAATACGACTGCGCATGGATATTTCAGCAGCAAGTACAAATTTAATAATTATTAAAATAATAATAAATATTCCAGTTTATACGGCTAATAATTATTGATAAATTTTGGTATTGAATAATTAGATAAATACACTGTGCTACCATCAAAACGAAGTCAATCCAAAGTAAAAAGGAGAAAAAAGAAAATGACGAAGGGAGATTCGAGCGTCGCAGAACACGAAGTTTAAATGGAGATTGTTGAGAATTTACATAAATTAATGTTAACACTGGCGCAATTGAAATACAATCTGCACGAAATGTCAGCCGCAAAAAATAGCGTTGAATGCGTTCGTTTTAAATAAACAAAGGCCATACCATTCATTTTCGTACTGTCGGATATTGAATTTCGTCGAATACCTCGACTGTGTTACGAAGGCGAGATTGCGACATTCATATGATTATTTACGATTGTGTGTATGTACCATAATTATCGTTGGAAATGGAAAAGATCACACAATAACTGACCCAGTTAATCTTTCCATCTTCGATGTAAAAAAAAAAGACTCAATTCTCGACGAAATCACTCGTAGTCGAATCAATTCGACGGATTCCTTCGACATTCCTCAAATATCATGCATGTTGATTTTTTTCTCGCAAAATAAAATCGTGTGTTCACAGAAAGAATGGATAGAGAATCGTTTGTGCCCGTTTATACCTTCATTATTTTCGTTTGTACCTCAAGGGATTAAAAAATACAGCGTTTTTCATTTTTGGAGCAACTCTTATAGATACAGGGAACTCAGCTATTTTACGAGATATCGAAAAGCGGCCAACGGCATTCGAAAGAGAATCGTTTGTACCACCGTTGTTTTCATTTGTACCTTAAAGGATTCAGGGATAGTGTTTTTCTCTATTGAATAGCGTTAATGAAATTAAAATATCTGAATGTGAGGTTCTGGTTATTTTTTAACCACTTTGTATTTGTTTATTTTTTGAGGTACAAACGAAATGAAAGGTGGTACAAACGGGTACAAACGAACTATGTTATTATTTTTTAATTTTTGTAAAGTCGGGTTCCATGTTCACATAGTTAAAAATGTTTCAGACAAAAGTTGTAAAATTAAAAAAAATCTATTTACTGATCTTATCGGTTTGACCTTAATTAGCGTCGCCAAGATTATAACGAGGTTGCCTTGAATTTTTTAAATGAAATCCCCCATTTTTATTGCATATTCTGGTAGCTTGTCTCAAGAGCTTTCCAAAACACTATAATAAAATATTTTTCCATTAAGCACTTTTCGAGTTATAAGACTTGAAAGTTACAATACCACCGGCATTAACATTATCCAAGGTATCCGGACAATAGCTAAAACCTTTTGAATGTTGTTCAGGATCATGATGATGAGCTTGACAACATGTGTTAAGGTCATCATCATTGGAGATTGTTCCTCTTTTTTATCAAAAAATAAAAATTTTTTTAAATAAAAATAAGAGCAACAACCTCCAATGGTCATGACCTTAATATACATTGTCAAGATCATAATCCCGAACATTCAAAAATTTTAACTGATGTTCGGATATCTGGGATAATACTAACGCTGATGGTACTATTTTAAAATCTCATAATTTAAAATTATTAAAAAAAAAAATACTATAGTATAGTGTTTTGGAAAGCTCTGGACACAAGTTATTAGATTCTGGAATTAAAAATAGGGTATTCCATGTAAAAAAATCGATGTAATTATAATCTGATCTTGGTGATGTTACCCAAGGTCACAATAATACTATTACTTAATGTGCTCCTAAAAATCCTAAAATTTCTACCTCAAATATTTTCTGGTAAAAGGCGTAGAAAAAAAGATATTCGGGGACATTAAGATAGCCCACCCTATATATATATACTCGTCCGCACTACTTCTTGAGGTAATTCGGGATTCAAAAAGAAAAAAAAAGCTGTATAAACATAGATCCGGAAATGAGTTGTTTTCAAGTTATAGCCACTTTTACGTTTAAAAAATTGTAATTTATTATTATGATTTATTACAATTTATTTACGATTTTTTAAACATACAAATGGCTATAACTTGGAAACAACTCATTTCTAGACCTATATTTATATAGTTTCTTCTTAGGTTCCATATCATCATCTCAAGAAGTAATGTAAGTTTCTGGATATCCTGTGAATATGCGTGCATGTTGTGTACATCACAACCAACGATAAATAATTTTGTAGCATTAGATAATTCTGATGAGGAAGAGGGACTTGAAGAGAGATAAGGTCCTTACATTCGCCAGACTTCAATTTGGCAACCTAAAACCTTTTGTTGTGTTTCGTGAATGCTCCCTTATAGTGATTGATATATAACTGTTCACTCGGGGCCCAAACTGGGCATAGTCCTTTTAATTTATGATCTTTTAACTTAAGATAGTAATTTTATTAGTATCAGAAAAATTTTAATAAAATAAGAATTACGTATTCAGCAGGCAATAAGAAAAAAGCAATAATTGTAAGTATCTAGGTTGCGTGATATCATTGACTAAAATATCATGCAATTGCTCTGTTAAAAGAGAATCGAATATTTTAAAGAGATTTTGAAAGGAATATTTTTAAGCATCAAGATCCACTTTGTGTTGGTGTTTTCTCATTTTAGTTGTTTGAAACATTCCGCAATTCAGATACTTAATTTTAAAGAGATTTTGATTATTCGGTAAAAAAAAAGAAAAAATCTAAACCCATGAGAAATATAACACTATAATCTATCAATTGAGTCTTATCGTTATCAATGCACACCATCGACAGTTAGATCGGATCTTTTCTCTCTTAGCGGTAACCACTTTGCGAATGCTCTTCTTGCCGAGATGGAGAACCTGTACCATTAGCGGGATGTTGAACTTGCCTCCAACCTGGCCGCCTCTATACGCGAAGACTCCCTGAGAACGCCAAAGGCGATTATAATGGTATTCTGGTATGCCAAAGAAGATTAAGGTGCGTTTGTGACTTTCGACTCGTATTATAAATGAAAAGATTATAATTGCAAAAGCTCCTAAATCTGTCATAAATAAGAAATCTTCTAAAAAATTAGCAGAAAAAATTATTGTAGAGATTAAAAATTTATTAATACATGTAAGAGTGTATATTATCTTTCTCTTTAAAATTATAAAACGAGTATAAGACGACAATAATCCCAATCGAAGATTTTCGAATAAATCTTAATACACATGTCGAGTGATTTGGTACATTTAAATGATGTAAACAATATATGTATATGTAGATTGTTGAGTCAGACTGAATCTTCTCCCTCAACTCATATAGATTACACCGTTAAAGCCTTGAGGTTAGACACACCTACAATATGGATCGATGTTAATATCAAATTGTGTTTAGAGATCGAGAAACATAGCATTATGTATCTTACTAAAAATTTTTAATGCATTTTTATGCACCCCGATATAAGTTAATAGTAAATAATGAAACATAAGGACCTTAAGTACCTTCATAAAAGTATATAAATACAATTAAAAGTAATTTTATATTTAATTTTATAATTTATTAAGATTATTATATATTTCTAAATGGAAATAGATTTAACACACATGTTCTTTCGTAATCTTCTCGTATGTAATTGCCTTTGCTAATAAATATAGCTAATAAATATTGCTAATAAATAATAAATATCTATACATTCAGAAAGCACGATTTACACACGATTGAGTTATATAGTCTAGTAACGAAATAATAAGTAAATGCGAACAATTCATGCGTTCTATAATGAACGATCAAGATGTAAGATTGATGATTCTCACACGAATGATTAAAAAATCCTATCGGACGCAGAAACGCGGAAATTTTATGAGAAATATAGCATGTGGAAAGGCTATAGATGATTGTGCATGCGGAATCGTATGACGTGTTCCTCGAGGTGACCGAAGAAAGTATATACTCGGAGAGAAAAGTCGCGTCTAGTTCGTTCCACGCATATGCGAGTATAAACGTGGGCACACATAACATGCACGCGCGCGTGCACATGATACACGCGTATACAACGTGTGTTCTAAAACGTGCGTATAAAACAAGATATTATTAATTCACTAATTTATCCAACACAATACGATGTAGCTGCAGCCGTAGGAATTGAATTGATTTTTCTTTAAAAACAAAAACTAATGCGCTATACAATAGCGCAGACATTGTGGTGTGTTATCAAATATAACAAATATATCTATATCCAACGAAATATAATAATTAAAATACTGGTCGCTTGTAGCATATCAAAATAGTAGAATAATCATAATGTAAAACTAACGGAGAATGTTAAAGATTTTCTAATAATATAAAGATATTATTAGAAAATCAATCAATTAAAAATGATCAAGATATTATAGTTGAATAAGAAAAAATATAGTTGCTCACTTTTTAGATTAATTCAATTTGCGAATCTTTAAAGGAGTTCATGCATTTTAGGCGATTTGGAAAGCACGCGGAGAACGTTGGGTTCACCTTTTTTCTTATTCAATTTTATTTGCTGAATCCGAAAATTGTAGTTAAAATTGTCCTAGTATCCGGGAAAATGTTTTTTTTTTACATTTTAAACAGAAAAAAGCAATGGTTGATTTTATCACTATGTTGAATCATATATCTGCGAATTTCTTTTTGTTTTCATAAAAATAAGTTTCGATGTTATTTAAGCCTTCATCCTTTTTCATCAGGACTTGAGAATCTACAAGTTACCTTCAGTTATGTACATATTTTAACTTTTGCATCGAAATATCTTGACAAGTATAAATGATGCGGAGAAATGTTTCAGATAAAAGTTATACGATCTAAAGGGAAACAAATGATAAAAATTAATTTTTTTTAAGGGTAACTTGCAGATTCTCCAACCTAATGAGAAAGGATGAGGGCTCGGATGAGGGTTTAGGTAACATCAAAACATATTTTTATAAAAACAAAGAGAAATTCACTGTAGACAAAGCAACGTGTGGTTGCTTGTTTTCTATTTAAAATATAAAAAAAAAAGTATTTTCCGAATACCAGGACAATGTTAACTATGATTTTCCGATTCAGCAAGTAAAATTGAATAAGAAAAAAGGTAAACCCAACATTTCCCGCGTACTTCCCAAATTGCCTAAAATGCATGAACTCCTTTGTTGGTTTTGAAAAAAATATTTTAAAATAATTTACGTATAAACAAAATTATGTAAGTCGTTCATAACTTACTAGAATATCATTAGTAATTGCTTGTATTATTCTGTGTATTATTCGTATAAATGCTATCTTACTCGATTTGGGCGTTAGTCGGTATTAATCGGAAGATTTTTTTATCCCTCGCAAATATTCGTATAAAGCAATATAAAACAGATTCGATTGGAATTAACGGTCTCAACAGAGCGCGAATCGAAAGATAAATCTGGCGACCACAAATCGATCAAGTCTCTAACCGGTGTGTCAGCAATAAAACTACATTCGACACAGAAGGGGACTACATATATTTTTCTCGCTGCCCGATACCCTTCGTTTCACGATTGCGCGCCGAAACCTGTCTCTCTCTCTCTCCCTCCCCCTTTCTATCCCCTTCTCGAAAAAACGACTTCCTATCTATCTACCTACCGAGAGTCTATTTATCTCGTTGAGTAGTCGCCAAGAATCTAAATTCAACGTTGCCAGGCCTCCAAGACTTTTTACGTATCAATATAATAATAAAGAAAATTCATCCACATCGGAAATTCGTGTTGCGATTAAGGGCCGGCAGGAGTCACGGTAAAGACCTCTGTCAAAAACAAATTTTTCTTATCCCAAATTACGGATAAAATATTGATAAAAACGCAAAATATAATTTCGCTATCAGGAAAATTGCCTGCATCTCTCTACAGAGCGATTTTTTGGAAAAAATGAGCAAAATAAAATTCTATTCTGATCTATCGTGTACTAAGGTGCAGAGACAATCTTATTTATTATATTACTTTAAGGACCAAAGTGCAAAACCCGGCTTTGTAGAAGGTTTGGCAGCTTCGTAAAACATGAATCAGTGAAAGGCTCATTGCAAAATACTGCTTCTACAAGACGAAATATGGAATCAATTCGGTCTTACCTGCACCGGGATTAAGGAGCAGATAATTTTCCTGATTGTAACACTTTAAGAGTGAAATTGCAAAATCTGACTCTTTCGTACCTTCGTAAGAAATAAGCTAAAAGAAGTCTCATAAATATTACTTCTAAGAAACAAAATATGGTAAAGTACAGATATGTATCTACACCGTCAATGAAGTGTAAATAAGGTGTAAATGAGTTTGCCTGTCTCTCCTGCCGGCTCTTAAGGAGATTAAATCACCGCAACAATAAGTAACATTCACTTGATAGATCGTAACTGTACAATGCAAAACAATTTGTATCATTAATCATTACTATTAAGACAAAAAAGTGTAAAAAAAAGCCTCACTTAAATAATATTTTCATAATTACTATATCATAAAAAATATATATAGGTATATATATTCTGTAATATATTTTATAATAAATTAACTAATATAACCGTTATTTTATCATATAATAATAAATATTGTATATTAAGTATAAAATAATCATAACGTTATTTTATTTAAAATTACTACATCGTTCAAAATTAAAATATGATTTGTAGGAATGCAGAGATAAAAAAGATATATGAAAATAAAGGATATAAGAATATTTTGATTAATCAAAATGTATTTACATATTAAGCAGAAAAATTTATAAATTAAGCTGTAATTTTTATAACGAAATTATTATAAAAATTAATAAATTTATCTCTTTAACTACTTGTGAGTTCTCTACAGTTTTCTACCGAATTAAGCTTCGGTCAACGAGATCGTGTATCAGCTGCGCGACGAAGCAAGAGAAAGGCAAAAAAAAATCAACAATGCCGGAAAGAGGGAGCGGGGGAGGGAAAGAGGGAAGGAGGGCGAGAGAGAGAGAGACCTCCAACAAATGGCGACGACTTCTACGCTTTTCTCATCCTCGCACGCATCGCTATTTTGCGATCCCAAGCAAAATTTGCCGCTGTTTTGCATATTTAATCTCCATTTTTGTGTCTAATAATATACATTCGCCGATCATACAACTTTACGTATGCGTGAGCGTCCACAAGTTACACGTACCTACATGCACGCACACACATATGCAGTCATAGCATGGAACGAGTTTCAAATATGCGTAAACGGGAGCGGCGAATGTAGAAAATAAAGGCAAGCTCTCGGCATCTCATCATGCATGCCACAGTACTTCTTCGAGATACCTAAATATGTAGATACAAACACGGTACTGTCCATAAAATATCGATGAATTTACGATGATAAAAGTTTTGACATGCCGATGACATTTATTTCAATTTTGTATCGGAAAATTTTGGGAAATTTTGTCACGCGCGCAATATAAAGCTCGATAATCATTCTGCGATAAAGAGAACAAAAAATCTTTCTGAATATGTCAGATAAAATAAAGTTTACTCGCTTAAAGTTGATTTCACATGTGATAAATAAAAATATAAATAGAAAGAAATATCTCCTCCTTGTTAGAAATTGCAGCACAAAAAGTTAATCTCTCTCTACCAACAAAGATTAGTTTGTCAGTTTCAATTTTTTAATCATTATTTTAATTCTAGGTACATAACTGTTAAAAAGAGCAGCTATAATATAATTCGACATTAAATTACTGAATTTATTTCATATTAAGATGTATCAGTACATATAAAGAGTAATTAGATTCGTTTCGAAAATTAAAAAAAACGGAGTTTGCATGGAGTCTACATTGCTCAGGATCCTGCAGGATATTCAAAAATTTTAGAAAAAAAGAACTTTTGAAAACAAACGTTCCTTACAAAAAGAAGAATTTGTGATTGTGTCAAACTCTTGACAACTTGGTTCTTGTAAATTTTCATTTGACAAATTCTTAAGTAATAATCTCTCATCCTAAATGCTTTATTTAAAAACTTCAGGATATTTTCCAAAAAATAAAACCAATTTGGTTAACGACTGCAATCATTAGGTATGTTGTAACTTTCAAGATTGGCTGTGTGGAGCTCGGTGTGGAGTATAGCTTTTGAAAGTAAAATTACGTCAATATCCGTCGACTTAATTAACAAGTTCACCGCGGACGTTTACGATTACGAAGACAGTTGCGGAAACTCGCTATGTAGATCGGAACTCGGGGTTAGACGAATCTGCGATATCCATCGTTTCGCGAAAGAAGCGACGTGCGAATCATGTCTTACGAGGGGAAAGTTTCTATATATCGTTTCTATATTCTCTTTCTCTCTCACATATTGCGCGTGTGCGCGCACAGTTTACACAATTTACATGGAAAACGACACGACTTCGGAAGTACATAAGTTTCTTCAGCTTCCACGTCGTAAAATGCCGCGATGAATCGATAGCACTTATGCGCCGCGAAGAAAGGCAGAAATCGAGGGAGCGTGCTCGCAAGAGACGCGGCGCGACCTAGGTGGAATTTTAATTCCCTCACGTTAAGAGTTCGCTTAACGCAAAGCAACACTCGGAGGATATTCGCTATCAGAAGCACCGTGGATGTGTGTAACGATATTTCTCGTCAAAAGCTAAATTCTTTTAATATCACAAAACAAATAATAAAGTCCACTTGCTTATTTGATAAACAACAGATATACAAGAAGGTCAAAGACGAGCAAAGATGAGCACATAAAGATGTAAAATAAATTAATAAATCAACACGTAATAGTAGAAAAGGAGAAACATTTCGGCTTTACTTGGTCTTCATCAAACTCAATAAATTACACGAAAAGATATAATAATAATTAAGGAGCTGTAACGATTATAAATTCAACCACATCGGAGGATTCATTATCAGAAGCACCGCAGATGTGTAATGATATTTCTCGTCAAAGGCTAAATTCTTTTAATATCACAAAATAAAATCAAAGACGAGCGCATAAAGATGTAAAATAAATTAATAAATCAACACGTAATAGTAAAAAAGGAGAAACGTTTCGGCTTTACTTGGTCTTCATCAGTCTCAATAAATTACACGAAAAGATATAACAATAATTAAGAAGCTGTAACAATTATAAATTCAAATAATCACGTCAGAAGTCACACGCATAAACTACAAAACAAATATATATAAATCGTAAAAATATAAATTATTATCGAAGTACATTTACAAAAGTCAATGTAGTAGATAAGAAATTGAACCATTTTCACGTTCGGAGGCGGAAAAAAGGTGAAGAGAAAAAATAAAATTAAGCTCTTATCCGCGTCAATTAAAAAAAAATGTAAAGATGAATCTATAGTCGAAACAGAAATATATGCGTAAAGTCAAATGGTATAATGTTTCTTCGTCGTGAAAAGTAACGAGTGCGTTTACATAATCAATTATACAAAATAAAGAATTTTTGAATTGTGACCGAATCTTCTTACATAACTAGTACATATTACACTGCATTATCGATATCGGCGTTTCTTTGTATCGACATTTCGGTCTAATCTTTAATAAAAAAAAAAAACATTAAAACATAAGTAATATATTTTACAATTAGTTGTGAATGACATAATTTTTTTTCCTTGAAATTATATGCATTTTACGAATGTAAATAGAATAAAATTTCATCAATTCTTTAAATAAACTGTACTTACATATAATAGATAAAATATTGATAGAACTTTGTGTATTTTGTTTAAATAAATTTCGAATATTTTCTGATTTTATAAACGTAAATTTCTAATTTCACAAGTATTTTTTGATGATGTCTTGAATTACAGTTTATTTAAAGTGGATTTTACAAACTTCATTCGATTTCATATGTGTTTATCGATTGCAAACACGCGTACATCGAATCTGTGTGGAAGATTCCAATATTGCGCACTCGCAGATCCGCTTAACCCAATTAAATTGCATATCTCAACACGCCGTTAATTGGTTCGGTAATATAATCTGCGATGTATACAAACGCATTGTTGGTTATATAAAATCGTATGAAATAAAATTAATAGTATTGTTACTACAGAAATTGCGTAGAAAATTAATTCCATTACTTCGGCCATTTTATATATAGATAATACAATGTCCTTTGTATGTAAATAAAATTCTATTTATAATTGAAATAAAATATAATCCTTTTATCGAATATAAAACATATATATACCTATATATATATATATTTTTTTTGTGATATCGTTATCCTATAATTGTCTATAATAGCTAAAAAAGTTAAAAAAAATTAGTTTTTAATTAAAACAATAAAGATTCAAATATATAACTATTATTTGCACTATTAAATGCACATCAGGTACATTGATTAATTTGGAATACGATGGCATTGCGAGACCAGATAAATAATAAATAGTAAATCTACCGTTGCGTATATCGCGACAACGGTATTTCGATACGGCGCAAAATATTATTTATTGGTTTTTGGCCGGATAAGGTTATCGAGATATTAATCGTCTATGACCGGCGCAAATGTCAAGCGACTCGTTCTCGCGCGCGTGAGGACGCGTGCGAAAGAGGACCTTTACGCGGCGACGACGAAATATCCTTATTTTCAATTCTACGCGTGAACGTTTGATTCGACAAATGTGATCGTCATTGTCCCCGTCGTGTTGCGCGACGCAACTCGTGCGTAAATCTTTCTTAACACGCTCATGCCGCTTTTTCGTTCGTTGACCGCTGAACGATGGTATTTTCCGTGCAACGTGATGTCCGGGATCGATGGATCAAACCGAATCGTCACGTCATGGGTATAGCCGCTCTTCATTCATCGAGCACGGATGAAAATATGCTGATTCTTTACGTTCAACAGCGAGCAACGTAAATCGCTATGCCATCGTCATCTGTATTTCTTTTCAATAACCGTTCATATTTTCAAACGTAGAAATTTCTGTTTACATTTATTCGCGATAATAAGAAATAATTTCGAAAAACTTGCTACAGAATTATATAACATTTTACTATAGAATTAATGTAGTTATGATATAAGAAAAATAAATATAAATGGCATTCCACTTGCTATGATAAGAATTTTCTATGTAGTACATAATTATGATGTGTGGTGCAATATTTGTACCGTGGATGATAAGACATCATCACTGGAGATATTATTACTACAATTTTTTGTTTCTTGCTCCATATAAAAATTTATATCAAAAACAATTGATATAAAAACGTTACTAAAATAGGCACAAGTTCGAAGCAATTTGACTAATTGCAACATTGTGTAATATTTGTTGTGTTACAATAAATGTATGTTAATTCTGTTTTAATACAAAATATTGTCACACACACCATTTTAATTACGAAATGATTATTAATTAAAAATATTAATAAATGTTTATATAAAATGTCAATTTTATTATCAAATTAACATTTAAAATATTAGTCTTATTAAATAATATTTAATAATATTGTTAATAAAAATATTTTTGTTTTTTCTGCATTGAATTTTGTACATTTTGTACAGCTCTTATTCTTTATAACAGTAATAACTTTCTTTATTACGTATAATAACTTTTTAATCATTATTTGTGATTATATTTGTAAAATACAATTTTATTTCACAAATACATATAATAATGCCACGTGAGTCACCGATGACATGGATGATAAATCATATAAAATTGATTCATGGAACGTGCTACATAAAATAATGTGAAACAACTTGATGCGTAAAATGTTAATGTTAGAAACAATGTTTCTCAAAAGAACTCTTCTTGCAGTCTGTGATTTATAATAAATAAAAAATGTAAAAAGTATTTTATATCTTGTATTAATATGCAAAGATAAATTATACGTCTGTGCTAATTTTCAGAAGAACTTTGACTTGTTAAAATTTGTTCCCTATACTTTTAAAATTAATTTACTTCGAGAATTATGCTGAACTATTTGTCGAACAATAAGATAATGTACTCAATTGTATTTTATAATCGGCTGTTTAATTCCCTTTGCGAATTGCGAATTCCAAATCGATTTCAACACACATGATAGTCCTTCTATAAATAGAAACACAGAATAACAAATGAATGATATTGCGACATCTGATAAATTATGACTAGTTGTTTGGACAATTCAGATAAAAGAAATCAATTGCTATTTCCCACTGTCAAGTATTAATACAAAGCATAGAGTATTAATATTAAACTACCGTCATTTGAGATTGATTTAAATCCCCAAGGATTGAAAACTTTTTTTTTTTTTTTAAAAGAATCTCAGAAGTCAAATACAAGAGGAACTTTACTTGTTGTAAATTGCTAAATTTTAACCAGAGTACTTGATTGGTTCGTACAACTTCGTCAATCTTCCCTAATGTTTACTTCCATTTCAGAGAATCGGTCAGTTCGATTTTCCGAGTGATTCATTTAATAATCAATCGACTGTGTGGCACGCACTTGTCAGCGACGCGCAAGCGAGCAATCGACTCCGAACGTGGGCGTCACACACACAACAGGTGTTTCCTGCGTGCGGAGTGTTTTCCAGTTATTCCGAGAGGGCAGCCTCGCTCTTTCTCTCCCATCGCATTTCTGGCTTGACCCTCTCGCGATGATCAGAGATCTTCGCGAATGTTTCGTCGTGTTTACATTTTCAACACGTACATTCCCAAAAACACGTTCAACGACGACAACCATTCACCGACCACGATTCATTTCCTTCAGCTTTCACGTTTACACGGGATCTTCGGTATCGGACGGATTGTAAGCTCCAAAAATCGATCGATTAAGTCGGGAACACGTATAAAATGCGTCACAATCGCGTGAATCTCTATCGGCATTTGCGTTGGCACGGCGTTGTTCGTTTTCTTGCGGAAAAAGACGCGTATTATCGTCGGCACGCAAAAACAGAAACACGCCGTGCAGTCTGAAGTTCGTCGATGAGGTTCATTAATATTCGATGCCATGAACTGTGGTGAGGTGATAAAAGCTGCGCCGCGCTACCATGAAAAGGGAAAGAGATAGAGGGGGGGGGGAGGGGAGGGGATTGGAAAAGGAGGTGGAGAGAGATGCGTCTTCGCCTTTGCACAGCGCACACTGTCAACTGTATCTATTGAACGAAAGAGACCCGAGTGCTGTGGAGCGATGCGAAAAAGATATGCGATGTAGAGTGCATAGAATGCGCGCGCGCGCGCGCACCACACACGCACGCACACACGACACACACACACACACACAAAACACACACACACAAAATACCAACACACACACGCACACACATTATACCAAACACACACACACGCTGACGAGCGCGCAAAGACGAGGGTGTAAGGAAGAGGATTCCGTGGCGATTCTCGCGCGACGGCCTCCCGTCCAGCTGCAACACATCGCCGTCGCGCCGCTTCGCTCGTTGCGACACGCTCTCCGCGAAATCGCGGAAATATGGCTGCCGCGCTGGCATTTGTAAAACCGCGTTCCCGAACGAATCGCGCGCGCAAAGAAAAAAAAAAGAAGAAGACAGTTTCTCCATTTACCTCTCGTGTACGATGCCCGTGTTTCCAGATCCCCGTGGTCCTTCACGCTGGTCAATTCAGGTGCTACCAACACGCGTGAGAAAAGTGGTGGGGGAAGAAAGAGAGAGAGAGAGAGAAGAGAGGAAACGGATCTCCGATGACACTCGAACTATACTCATCACAGGTCGCGTTCAACGTTTCTCCGCACTCTCGCGGCGACTCGACTCTCCTCGGCACCGCACGCACGGTTTCTCACACACGATCGAGTACGACGATGGCGACAACGGCGACGACTGTCATTCTTCGTTGACCACGGCCACCGCCGTCGACTTACGACCAACGACGCGCGGGCAAGCGTCGCACCGAGCGGAACACCGGAGACGTGGGGTGTGTGGTACGCGCGTAAGCGTGCGCGATGCACCGACGGGAGTCCGGACGACGCGCTGGCGACGGCAGGAGGCGACGGTCGCTGGTACGCGGGACGAGGGTGGCGGCATCGACGGGCGCGAGAACCGGAGTCAACGCGAGAAGCGGAGTCGACACAGCGGTAACGGCACTGGCAGCGCGGCGAGGAGACGCGCCGCGCGACACGCGCAAAGAGATACTGCTGGACTGCTGGTACTAGTGATACTGAAGCGCTGGCCCGAGCGCCGTACTGCATCGCCGCGCGCCCGCCGCGTCGCAGTCGCACGGGTCGCACACCACCACCTCTCTTCTCGCCTCGCGCCGTTCTCGGTTCTCGCGCGCGCGCGCGCGACGCCCGCGCCGCCGCGCGGCCGCTGCTGCAGACTCTCGAATATTTATAGAGACCCAGCGCATTGTTGTGTCCACGCGTTCCCTTCGCGCCTCAGGGACGTCGCGCGCGGCTCCGGTGCCGCGAGCCACGGGCTGCCGCCGACTCCGCTTTTGTGTAACTGCAAGGTGAACGTATGCAACAACAAGGGGTGTCCGCAAAATTTTTTCTAGAGCTTTTTCTAAAGACATGATCCAAATTTTTAGACTTAGCATATATATATATATATATGTATATATA
>NW_012028046.1:89403-104688 GCF_000956235.1 Wasmannia auropunctata
AAAGATTCGGATATCCGGATACCCGAATTTGAAGCGTCACATTTATTCGTAATCCGGATAAATATATATATTTATATATTAGGGCTTCAAGATTTGTTCGGATTTGACGCTATCCGGATATTCGTTTATCCGGATTACGAATAAATAAATGTGACGCTTCAAATTCGGATTATCCGGATATCCGAATCTTTTAAGATACCCGAATAATAAAAGTATCGAATCTGGATCTGTATTTCGAATTCAAATCTGGATTCGTAACAAATTTAGATTCGAAATCGAATTTAAGTTTGTAGCAGATTTGGATTTGAATTTGGATCTAAATTCGATAACTAAATATGAGAAAAAGTTTTACAGCTAAAAGGGTGTAGCTTAAATATAATAAATAAAATAAAATGCATTTTTCAATAGATTTATGTTATTTTAAAATTATAATAAAATAAAATACATTGCGGATGTATTTTATTCGAATTTAGATCCGGATCCAAATAATTCGGATATCCGGATTACCCGAATAATCGAAATAATCCGGTTTTGAGATTCGAATTGGAACCGATCTCAGACATCCGAATATCTGGATATCCGAATACTTATAAGCCCTAATATATATATATAATTTCAAAGAGTGCCCGTTTTTTAATTTCAAAAAATCGCCCGTTTCTTGGGCCCTCGATTTTGGAACTGAACTTTGTATCAGTCCCAAAATCGAGGATCCAAAAAACAGGCGAAAAAACTTCTTTTTTGGGTCACTCTTTATACATCCAGTCTGAACGTTGTGTACCTGTGTTGTACTTTAGCTCTCTCACATTTGACAAACATATTTATTGTTAGTAAAAATGGCAGAGTAAATTCTGATTTTTTTTGTACTCGTCTGATTCCAAGAAGAGGGGCCCCTCTTGCCCCTCCCCCTCCTTTTTTTGTACAACAATATATACATAATACGATACGAATCTAAATATCACAGATATTTATTCATTATTGAAGGATCCACAGTAAAAAATTATCCAATCTTATAAATTACGTTACTTGAACTATATACACTAATAATTATTATAGATTTTTCTGTGCAACTTTCAATGCGCAATGAAAATTCAGAAATTTATAGTTTAAACTCAGAGTTGCATTTTGTTATTGATTACCGATTACACGATTACAGGTAATGTTAATCGTAAGATTGATTACACTACAATTACATTTATAATAATCAGTAATCGTCCAGTGATTACAAGTAATCTCAACAGATTCCCGATTACAGTAATTGTAATTGTAATCTTATACGATTAGACTCACAATTACTAAAGCTATTATCAGACGTGTAAAAAAGATAAAAATAAAAGATGTAACAATGTGTCAAATAATATTTCTTTCCAATTGTTTCAACTCAACAATCAACTTTATAGTAATTAACATTTAACATAATGTTTCAAAAAATATTTAATTTATATCAATTTTATAACATGTATTTAACTTTTTTTTTCACTGTGAGAAAAAAGGGGTAAAAATCAACTACAAATTACTTAAACAATTTCTGTAATTTTAATTACAAAGTAATCGATTATTTTGGTAATCATGATTATCAAAAAGTAATCAATTACTCTATAATTAAGATTACAGGAATTGCTTAAGTAATAATTAATTATCAAAAATAATTGAAATTACGCCCAGTTCTGCCTAAACTTACATAAATTTTCAGAATTATAATGATTAAAAGCTAAAAATACTTGAGTGACTTTACCTAATTTAAAAATTATAATCATAATTCAAATTTATTATTAATTGTACAACTCTTTACAAAATGTGAGATTTATTAATAATTATAAATAAAGTTGTAATTCAAATGTGTCCTACGTTATGAATTTTTATATTGCATCTTAACTAATGCACTTGACTTTCTATATAATTACATTTACTTCAATAAACGACATTCAATAATCTGACGTAGGATTCGAGATTGTTGACAAAAAAAAACACATGTAATTTCGCATTATGACAATCCGTCAGGCGTGTAAGAGAATTTATTCTTCTGATTTATGTAATTCGCTTTTACAAATATATTTTTTTTACTCTTCATCTCCGACACATTCCTAAAATAGAACTCTTGTCTCTCGTTGCAGATATATATAGATATACGCGGGCGAAACGGGTAATTGCAGCGAATATTCACGACACGTGTCGAATGCAAACATTTCGCGTAAATGGCGCAAACCGATCGAACGGGACGCGGCGATGCAAACGTGTAGCGCAAACGTGCGGTGCGATAACGTAGGCGGCTCGGTTCGTACGTCATTCTATTCAACACCGTTTCCTCGTCATAAATAGATGAGCCCGATTAATCACCAGGGGGGCAAGTCCGGGGGCTCGTCTTATTAGACGCTTGAAAAATCAATATTTTTCTTGCGATTGGTATTTATATCCTGATCAGTTATATCGCGATTACGTCTACCTGTGTGAGAAAGGTGATATGTCCAACAATCGCTACCATATAGAAGCCGTTGAATTTCTTATGCATTGCGCAACATTTAACATTAAAGTATTAAACACGAATATGCAATGTGACAGTGTCTACGGTTTTCATCGAAAAACTAGTTTTTAATCTCAGGATTTTTACGGAAACTAGATTTTTCTGTAAATTTTAGTTATCTCGACAGAAACTCATTTTAATTATATCCATTAATTAATCAGTGTAAAATAAAATAGGTCGTACATCACATCGCGTGTGTATTTATTTCTTAATGTTAAAAAAAAATGTTTTGTTTAAATTAAAGTATTTAATATTGATTTAGAATTTCGATGGAATTGTGACAAAGAATATCACACGGAAAGAACGATTTTGTTGAAAAGTCTAAAAATTTTGCAAAAAACAGATCTGAAAATAATTTTTTGTTGAAGTCATCAAAATAATTTGATGGAATGCTAAAACTGATAAGCATTGCTATAAAACGTTTTTATATTCTAGCAATCACTATGACTTTCGCACAAAATTATTTGGATTATTGAACAAAAATTATTTTCAGCTCTGGATTCAGCAAAATTATTCTTTCCGTGTGCAGTCTTATCAATAATGGAACAATTTCAAAAGATTTGTAAATTACACAGAAGGCAAATTTCAATATGACGAATGTATGATAATCTGAATGGATTAAAAATGCACTGCACGCTATCGGATGTCCGTGGGCGCTGCGGCTGGCTGCTTCCGGAAGCTCTCTTATCGTCAGCCCTTTGTTTTCTACACTTTAATTCACCGAAATCGTACAATAATCAGCGACCGCGCCACTGGCGTTAATGACACTACACAGATTACGCTTATCGAATCGTACGGTCATGCTACGAGGAAGAAGAAAAATACACGTAGTCGTATCGCATCATCCATTCAGACTTCTGATCGAGTTAGATAAATGAAATTATATACGCGCAATATATAAATGTATTTTTATATGAACAAATTCTATAAATACAAAAAGGATAAGAATTATTCAGTGACGCTATATAAGCTACTTCACAGAATTTGCAATCGCATAATTGTAATGAAAACCTTTTAATAAATTTAAGATTAATATTTCTAAAGCATGATTAATATTAATAAATAATAAAATATTATTCTTGTAAAAAAAATATCAAGATGTTACATTTTTCAAAATTATTGATTGCCATTTTTCTTAACAGATCAAAATTTTGATAAGTTTTCTTGAAGCGAACGAATAATGTTTTAAATAATTTTTTTACTAAAAAAAATAAATTCTTTGAAATAATTATAGTTAGAATTTAATTCAAAATATAATCATTTCAAAGAATTTATTTTTTTAGTAAAAAAATTATTTAAAAAATAATTCGTTCCCAAGAAAACTTACCAAAATTTTGATCTGTTATAAAAAATGGCAGTCAACAATTTCGAAAAATAAGTCTATTATAATTCTATCGTATTTGTCTAGATTCGATCGCAGTGTAGGATTTACATTTTAACAATATTTTCTCTCTGGACTACTATTGATAAATCGAACAAGCGGAATCAGTATTATTTTGCTCATTTGAATTAACCATGTCGCTGCGCAAATTAACATTTGGTCTGAGATCACGCTCTTTGATCACATAATTCCGACGGCGTAATTTTGACTAATATTTTGTAAAAATACGTCGAACGATATTATCAAAACCGTCATTATCGAAAAATTAACGCCAAACTCCGCGACGTGAGTAACACACGAAAATCGCAAATGTTGAAATGTATGCGAAATGTAAAAGAAATATCATTCTGGAAAGTGTAATTTTCTATAAAACCAATTTCTATAAATTTTCAAAAAAAAGTATGCTATATAAATATACTTAACAGAGATAATGTATTCGTATGTTTATAGTGTATAAAATTACAAAGTCAAATTTTTATAAAGGAAAAAACATGAAATACGTGATGAGGGACGTGAGATACTCGTTTTTTGATGCGCAGAAAATACGATTAAATTTTATGAGTTCTTTATATTTGTATATTGAAATGTATTTTTCAGAAGACAAATTATAGGGCTCCAATTCTGAAGTAAAATGTATCAAAAATTTTTACATTTCTCGGAAAGAGAAAATCGCTTAAATTACCTACCTAGTTTATCTAATACTCTTTTCTACCTCACATTCGAAATTAAACATATGTAGGTATATCACATTTGAGAAACGTAATTCCAGTATGACACCCTTGCTCTGTAGACAGGTAGTTTCCTTTTCTAAAAGTCATAGGTAGGTTTCATGATAACGAGCAATTCTTCTAATAAAACGAAAAGAAAAGGTCACCACGCTCCCTCACGACGAATTTTTTACACGTAATATTATGCATTCCCGCGCTTTTGACGAGCGTGTTCCTTCCCGTGGATCTAATTCGATCGAGTGAATTCTTTTTTTTTTCAGTCGACGGCTAAAAAAAAAACAATCTTCCAATCACGTGCCGTCTTCCAAAAATAGTAAGCAAGGTCACGCTAAGCGGGTTTCCTCTCGCCTACCACAAACCTTGCCGCTCGCCCTAAAACTATCGATCAGGCTGGATAGCGTTAAACACATTGACCGAACGGAACGTAACATCTCATGCATATGTATTGTTATGTAAAAGTGACGATCGGAAAATTGTCGATTTTATTCAAGCTGTTCAGAACAGTGATCACGCGCGTCAAGAGCAAACAGAAATGTTCGCAAAAGCATCGAATATAAAAAAAAACCTCCAGTGTCTTGATACTTCATCTTTTACTATCTTTACGATTTTACGGAAAACTAACAATAACACATTACATTTGCTTACTTATTGAACTTCGCAGCAATTGAGAATAACTAAAATTAAGTGAACCTTTTCACTTTTGTAGTTTGATAAAAAAATGACGGTAAAAAAAACATTTTTTGGCCAAAGAAATATTTTCGCGTGCAAGAGAATATTCTTCTTTTGAGATAGTAAATTAATCCCCTCGCCCCCCTCCCTACCCAATGTGGTATAATATATGTGTCTTACGTAGCGACGTATTTTTATAATTTGTGCAAAAGATGATGCAGCAAGTCAGGCGACTCTAATACATTCAGAGTCTCTCAGTTGCTTCCAACTATTTATAGCAGATCGCTCGATATGATGTACTAACTTTATTTTTAGCTGCTTACCTAGCTACAGCCCTTTCACCCCTTGATATCAACATCACCATCGTGACAGCCGGGCACGCGAAAACTATTGGCACTTACCTGAAAATAAAAAGTAAATCTTTTAAAATTAATATGCTTAAAAAAAATACAGCCTGAGTAAACATGTTTATATATATATTACCATAAATCGATTAATCTGTATTGGAATTATTTTCGTTTATGAGGCAAATTCCAGGAAATAATATCGATATTCAATATTGGCCATTGATTATTAAATAGTTAAATTATTAAATAATATTGATTATAAAATAAAAATAGATTTTAAAAAATTAAGAAACGTTGTGAATATTTATGAATAATTCAGTCGATACAAAAAAAGTATAGTTGTGGCTAATTCTTAAGTACCTATTCTTAATTCGTAAGTGTCAAATTTTTTTACCGAAAACAAAAAGTATTGATTTGCATAAAAAATATATATTTACATATTTCTTGCGGTTCATACAAATTATTTTTATTAAATATTAATAGTCATTACTGTAAATATCAATTCAAATTTCAGTTTTTTACAAATTAACAAACGTTACATATTTTTGTAATAAAAACGTTTTCATTATTGGAAAAAAATATCAGTCATCATCGATAAGAGATATTTATATATTTGCAGTATCAAAATGTTAACTCATCGTAATTGTTACTTTCATTTTCAGATTTTCTGATTAAAATTATACCGTCTTCGACAGGAAACGCAAGCCGCAATGAGACCCGGTAGGCTCACGTGGAAAACCAGATGCAAGGATCCCATCGAGCTGTCTCGATCTCAGCATGAGGTCGTCCAGAGCGTATAAATACGCGTCTTTAAAAAGCCGACCATTCTGCTTTTAAAAAAACCGCGCATCTCGTCGTCGACGACATCTCGTCGTAGACGAATCGCTATTGGAATAGCTCGTGTTTCTACTGAGTGTCACTTTAACTCGTGTGGAATGAATGAAAAAAAACATATATATATGTTTTTTTATTCATTACACAATTTACATACAAAAGACATAACAAATTTTCGATACGCTATTGCTGTCACAAACCAAAATAGAAAAATTTTTTAAATACTTAACGAAAAAATCCATACTCTTTATTTAGCATTTTATGTATATTTCATATTATAACATTTGTAAGTATAATTCTCTCTTTTTCTTTGTAAAAAATAAAAAATATCTACAATATTTCAAGGCAATCATTTCAACACAATTGAACGAAAAATACATCTTAATATTTATTTTCATTGATTTTTATATGTGATTCGTGTTACATACTTTTAATGCAATCTTCTAAAATTATTTTTAAGACAATTTTAAAAAGAAATCTATTCTCTCTCTCTCTCTCTCTCTCTCTCTCTCTCTCTCTCTCAATACTATATCTTTTCTTTAAATAGAGTTATGCAAAATTCCGCTCAGATTGGCAAAATTGATTATTATGCAGAGTACTATAACGGGATGAAGAAATAGCATATATTGCTTGAAGAACGGTTAGACGGGTACTCTTTAGTAATAATACAACGGACGCATGTGTGTACTTGTACGAAAATAGTGACCGAATCGTTCGAAAATACCGCCCGCTAAAAATATGGACAAAAATAAACGTCCACACGTGTAAAAACACGCATTAATATTCACCGCTCGTCCGACGACGAGCCGACATTTTCATGCCACTGTATAGTAAAAAAGAACGGAGTATAAGCGCGGGTGGTAGACAAAGACAGATATATGTAAGTTGACGAAGGAAAGGAGAAAAGAGAGATAGTTTAAAAATCTAACGGCGGCGGGTGGGCGAAGAGAGAACGAGGCGTGAGAAGTAAGGAAAAGTGATGCAGTGAGCTTTGTTCGTGGATCTTTAAACAAATTTTCTTTCATCGCGCCGATACTCGCTGTATCTTGAACTACGAAAATAACGTCTCGAACGTGTCCTAAATTCTTCGAGCTGTTTCCTGAGAGAGAAAGGGGGGGGGAGGGAAGGGGAGAGAGAGAGCGCGCGTGCGTGTAATGTTTTAAATTTCAATACATGTAAATATACCTATTTTACGATAATATTAAAAGCATTATCATTTGTTAAAACTTTGTTTCTATAATAATTGATGTACAGTCTGTTCCACAAGAGCGTACGGTCTGTTTCTCTTGAGAAAGAAAAGATTTTTGAAAAATAATTATATGATTTTGAAGTATATTATATACGCTTCGATGCATTTAACACATCTAGTTCCCTCTGTTGTCGATTAAGGCTTGGAAATATTGAGGCATTTTTACAAGGTTTTTTTTTGTAAAAAGTCTCGGAAACTCTATAGATCATATGACTTCCAAATCGAACGTAATTGATACAATAATTTCTTCACAGTGAAGACACGCTTTTTCTTCATCTAGATTTTTATAGCAATCCATACATTTTCAATCGCGTTAACATGAAGAGATTGTGAAAATCAGTGTTTTGCAAAAATGCCATTTTATGTACCCTGTTTTTATTGTGTTTTATCCAGTTATAACACAATAACTAAACCGTACTGAAATCTAACTTTCAATGCATTTTAGCCTAATGTATTGCAAATATCAACATATAAAAATTTTGCTTATACGACATCTATTAACATAATTATGAACCGTACGCTCTTGTGGAACAGACTATAAGAATCTAATTACTGCAGAAAAAAATCAATCTGTAGAAATTAATGCATTATCGAGGAATAATCGAGTGCAAATGATACATACATTGAATTCTCCCTCATTACAAAAAAAGTATCAAACCTTAAAAAATACATTACTCAATATTAACGAACTCTCGAAATTGTCAAATAGAATAAGAACAAGAGGGTTAGGTTATAAAGACTTTATACACCTTACTTACCGCGCCGAAAACTCTCGTTAGCCTCTTGTTCCTATTCTATTTGATAAAAATATATATTTTATTTGTTTTTTATAATTATGTTAATAAAAAAAATTTGAATTCTAACCAGTCGGTACAATTTCTCAGATATTCGTGTTTTATTAGCATTATTAATAATACTGCTTTTAATTATAAAACACGTAAAGTAGAAAGAATAAATTCAATTTTCTTTTACGTTCGAAGCACGTAAAATATGAAAAAGAACGCTTAATGTTTGTTTATGAAATAAAAGAATAGAGAATGAGAGAAAGGGGAAAGAAGGGAAAGAAAAAGGGAGGTTTTGAAATATAATTGCGATCGCGCGTTTCAATTATTAGTATAATATTGCTTTTAATTATAAAGCATGTAAAGTAAAAAGGATGAACTCAATTTTCTTTCAAGTACTTTCTGTAAAAATAATTGTTGAAGAACTAGCGAAAAAAATCGCGCGAAATTTGCATTTAATACTAGTATAGTTTCATCACAATCAATCTTTTATTATCGACTGCAAAATACTGTTGTACGAAAGCCCGAACTTGACAGAAAAATTGCCTGGTGAGAGACAGCAGCCTGGCGCCATCGTATGAGTCGGCGCTCACGCGCCGTTTTTCGACTTACGCAGAGATACGACGAAAAAGACAGCACAATACGATGAGAAGAAGAGTGACCGGCGCAATCGTGATGTTGCTAGGGGAAACCCCGAGATTCGCGCCTGTTATCCATAATCGCGCAAAACGTCCTAGAGCATCATCCCCGCATTAGAATTCGCAGAATATAATATCCTGATATTATTAACAGATTATTAAGGACAGATGCAGAAGAAATAAACAAAGAGTATCACTGAATTACAATGTACAATACCGCGTATATACTCGATATAATTCACGAATCGATTCCTTGATACAACTTTATTCATAAGTATAAAGCATCCACATTTATTGAATTTTTCTTAAAAAAGTAATAAAAATCAAAGAAAGACTAACAAAATATTTAAATTATTGTAAAAATAATTTATTATTTTCGTTCAATATAACTATTTTTTTAATTTATTTTCGCTAGGTAGAACGTTTATGTAAATTTGTGAGAATACTTTATATGGTACTTATAGCCAAGGTTGTATTTCATCAAAAATAAAGAACATTAAAATAATAATATATATATGATATCCTTATTAAACATAAAATATGTTAAAATCATTAACGTATATTATATTCTTATCATTTGCGTTAACATATAAAAAATTAGAAGTTTATGTTGTTACATTGCACAATATTTTATATACAATAACTTTTTATAAGCATAAACGTTAATATTTTCAAACTGGAATTCTGGAAAACTTTAATTTTATTTGTCTGTTTGTTTTTACGGATGATGAGTGATTAACCTTAATTGACACACAGACGCATAATTATTAATAAAAGTAAAAAAAAAGAGGAATTGGCTATGTCGGGAAACTGAAGTTTAATTACGTTATATTGTGCACCAATTTCAAATAATTTCATTAAACTGAAACAAATTTTATTATCAATAAATCTTTATCTCACATTGCAGTTGCCTCATATTGTTACTTCGATACATTTCGACATATGAGGTGGTAATAAACAAATTAATTTTAAAAAGAAATCTTTTGAAATAATTTCATCATTTGCTTCAATGATAAAAAAAATTTAAATGAACGGAAGACGTCATCTTCTCTTGGCCTCTCGCGCATTCACAATCAGTGGCCGTCAGCGCCGCCGTCATCGTCATCGTAGGTTAACAGGTAGGGACCCGTTCCGCGCCACTCCTGTCGTTCGATCCGCCAACCAGGGTGGTGCGGGCGGGGAGGGAAGGTGAGGAGAGCCCGGACTATTTATAGCTTCATAGGTCTTTCGTGGGAGGATCGAGTGGGACGAGGCTACGCGACAACCGGCGGGCGATGGTGGCGGGCAGGGAGATGGAAACGTGTCAGGGGTGGCGTTTGCGGGGTCCAAGGGAGATGGCAGTAAGGATCCTGAGAGAGGGAACGAGGGAGAGAAGTGCAGAAGAGAGAGGGTAAAGTGAGGAGAAAGAGGGAGGACACGGCGGGAGGTGGTGAAGATAAAGGCAGAGAGAAAGTAAGAGAGAGACAGAGAAACAACGCTATAAATAGAACCGGCACTCAGCCCGTGGACTCTTCTAGGGTGACCTTTGCTCGAGAAAGAGGGCAGAGAAAGAGGGAGAAGGAGAAAGAGACGCAACGTCGACTTCCACAATGCTATTAGGCTAGGTTATTGGTTCACCCTCGTCTCTCTGTCTTTCTCTCTCTCTCTCTCTCTCTCTCTCTCTCTCTCTCTTTCTTTCTTTCTCTCTCTCTGCCTCCCTCCTGGGTTAGGCGCCACCGGCCGTGAATCTGGGTTATGTTTACTACCCCCTTTTCACCCCCCTTGTTAGCTTGCATCGGAGGTCGCGCGCACGACGGCCACTTTCCTTCGCGCGAGAATGTTGCCACGACACGCAAGAATCGCGATCTCCCGCGTTGCATATGTCGTGTATATGCTTCACATTTCCACTTTTCAGCGATAAAAGTCGATGGTGGAGAAGGTTGACTACGGTTAAAATGTTCTTGAAAATTTCTCTCGAAAATTCACTAATATTGCATCTCTGAATAATAATCCTTGAATCAAGTAGCTCGCAATACATATTTTTGCAATTATGTTTTGTAATTATACATACAGGATGTCCCGAAATTCGCGAATTAAAATATCATAGCAAGAAAGTCTTCCAAAAATTGAGTAAAAAAGTTATTTGTAAGTTTTTAATTTAAGCAGTAGTTTTTGAGATATAAAAGTTGAAATTTAGCCAATTATAGATTACGATTAAACGGAAACATGTCCGTGAACGTCGATAGTGTTAGTGGTCGCGCACTTTACACGAGTACTAATCTTATAATTGGCTAAATTTAAACCCTTGTATCTTAAAAACTATATTGCTTAAAATAAAAATTTACAAACAACTTTTTTACTTAATTTTTCGAAAACTTTCTTGCCATGATCTTTTGATTCGCGAATTTCGGGACACCCTGATACAGGGTGTATTTTAAATAACGTCCGCTAATTATATTATTATTATTATTGTATAGTGTTATTTTTTTGTACAAAAAACTGAGTCGAAAAGTCCTAAGTCATTTTTTTCTACAATACTAAATATAAATAAAGCTATCACTATTACAGTATGTATATGTATACTGTACACGCACGCACACATATATACATACATATATATATATAATTAAATATTGGACGAAAATATTTCTAAATAGCGCTCACTAATATAGCGTTATTCCTTATAAAAATTGAGTTGAAAAGTTCTGAACTATTTTTCTCTACAATGCTCGATGAAGCAATAATTATGGCAGTAGTAATTTTTTCATTGAGTATAGAAAAAAATCGTTCAAGGCTTTTCGACTTTTATACAATAAGGTTTTATATAAGGAATAACATTATATAATTAGTGGGTGGTATTCAAGATACATCCTGTATATATGAATAAAATCATACAAATTATTTTTAAAATATACATTCCGAATTAATTCTTCAATTCTTAATTTAAAGAGCTGCCTCGTATAATTTTTTCGTCTAGAATTGTATCCTTATTTTATCTTATTAAGAATTAATCTTATCTTATTAAGAAGGAACGCACTACAAATTATTTTTTCAGAAAACTACGAAGAATAACAGATGTATTAACAGATATCAGAGTACTAGAGAGAGAAAAAATTAATTTGAAATAGAAATCGTCTCTTCACATGATCATGAAACGTCAAGTTCAATACGCAAAGACTACTTCATTGCAAATGAAACAAAAACGACTGGAAAACGAGAATAAATGCAAAAATAAAGCACCGTGTCGAAAAAGAAACATCGACGGAACGAACTTTGATTACCGATCTTTCCACCACGAAAGGAACGATCGCTTTGATCAGTGGCCGGGAGCACCAAAGTAAATACACGATATAATATGCCGAGATCAAAGTAGCCATTGCTGTTGACGAGAGCAAAAGTCTAATCAGATTAAGCCGAAATCATATGTCATAATTCAAAAAAGCCATTTCCACCATTGACAGTTCGATGTATTTTATGATTTGTGATACATTTAATGGCCATAACTTCGAATTTTACCAAATATTTATGTTGCCATCGCAGCTTATATTTCCACACTCTGTTTTGCAGTACAATAGAAGTCCATGTCGTATTTAAACAAATTCTCGCGAATCGAGTAACGCGTACCGAGAAATGGAACAATTTATCTTAATTAACCTTTCGCGACACGATCATATGATTTTGATACGGTTTGCATATCAAATAAATATATAACAGAAAAGACTAAATTAAATAAGGAGAGCAGATTAAAATTAAAAATTCCCATGCGGCAACAGCCTAATTTTTCTGTTGTAATTTGACGAGAAATTTGTCTGGATTTAATTATCTAATTTTCTGAGATTTTTAAAAATCTAATTTAATATAATTAATTTTCTACTAAAAAAAAATTGATTAAGTCACTCACGTTGAACCTTTTAATATTGGCCGTATTGTGAGATTAATCAAGAACGTGTATTGTTGGCCGTATACTTATACGTGACGAAATGGAAATCATCGTGTGCGATAACGACTATATTTGTATCGAGTAACCTGTCAGTCGCAAAGTTTTGGCCGAGCACGTTGAACGCAGAATTGAGAGGGATAGTAATTTGCGTGCCAAACGTTCGCGCGAATAACATTGGAGAGTCTTACCTCTCGACAGACGTAGACGCGTTTAGAGCACCAATTGGGATTTTAATTTCGTCGTAAGAAGAATCGCTTGTCCACTACAAATAGGCACGTATTAATAACTCATACCTCGTGCTAAATGTAGCCGCTTGATAACCAAGCTCTCGAGATAACATTGTACACAGTCTTTATGCGAGAAAACTCGGCTGGCCATATTTAGCAATAAACGTGAGGTACAGGTATATATAAATTGCAGTTTAACAAATCTGAAAAATATATTTAACAAGTTTCAATAGAAAATTCATATTTGAAAAAATACGACATCGTTCTCTAAATTATGTTCAATAAATTGAATTGAAATAGTGAACAGATATATGAATAAAAAAAATAGTGAATAGATATATGAGTAAAATTTTTATATATTAATATTTGCAATATATTGGACTAAAATGCTTTGAAAGTTAGATTTCAGTTCGGTTTAGTTATTATGTTATAACTGGATAAAACATAATAAATACAGGGTACATAAAATGGCATTTTTTACAAAACACTGATTTTCACAATCTCTTTATGTTAACGCGATTGAAAATGTACGGATTACTATAAAAAGCTAGATAAAGAAAAAGCGTGTCTTCACTCTGAAGAAATTTTTGAATTTTGAAGAAATTTATCAATTTCATTCGATTTGGAAGTCATGATCTGGAGACTTTTACAAAAAACCTTGTAAAAATGCCTCGATATTTCCAAGCCTTAATCGACAATGGAGGAAACTAGATGACGTATTAAAATATAAATGCATCGAAGCGTATATAATATACTTCAAAATCATATAATTATTTTTCAAAAATCTTTTCTTTCTCAAGAGAAACACGCTCTTGTGCCACTGACTGTATATATATACACACACAGACACGATACAAATTACAAATACAACAAAATATAATGATACATTAATAAAAATTTTCTTTAAATAAAAATAGTTAAATAATAAATGTTAAAGCGTTAAGTTCTTCTCTTAAGAAAAATTCGACTTTTGAATTATAAAATTTGTGACTGGGCTACAAGTCCCTTCCGTGGAGGCCACACCTCGTATACCTACGTATTTATCACCGCGTAAAAGAGTAATAAATTTCCGGCCACCATTGCGTTCAAATATCTCATGGCTTAAAAGTCTTTTACTGCTGTCCCGATAAGAGTTAAATTTATTGAAACGGCCCGCTTGGATAAGATTTAGAGGTACGCGATTTTGCTACGAATTGCATTAAATGAGCGACGAAAGAGAAGGGGTGAGAGGGGAGGACGATTTTTATTTGTCATCGTAGCGAATCGAGAGCATTTTATGCGAACGGCGATGAAAAATGCAAGCAAAGAGCAACGCGGGATGAGTAATCGATGACAACATTGGTCGGTGCAGCAACGGCCGCGCGGACGAAAATAGAAACGTTCATGTACGCGATCGATCGGCGTGTTTTTCAGGCTGCGCTTTCGCCATGAATTCAAATTTTCACGAGCGAACGTCTAGCGATAACTCTTAATGTCACGAGCAATCGGGGATAATTTTCGCAAATATACATGTATTTACTCGCACGGCTCGCATAACAGCTCTATACGGGATAGCTGCAAAATTATAGCGGCGGACCGCGGTGATTATTTACAATACATTTTTTTTCCGATTCGGCTCTTTTTGTTACTTTACCGTCGATCGGAGTCATCGTTTGTGATAAATTTTATTCCGCTTAAATCTATCTACATGCAATAAATTTCGAGGCGGAACTGCGAGCCTCTTTTTGTTGCCAATCGCATGCAAAACGGGAACTTTCCTCAATCTCGAGTCGCGATGTCCTCGCGCGAAAGAAATTCCTTTAATATATGAAGAATTCTCGCGCGAAGGATTCCGATGCGCGCGGGATAAGTACACTGCAAATCCAAGTATGTATGTCTAAATTTTTACACATTTTATCTGTGTTTTACACAGTTAAATGCATATTTTTTTACACACTTACACATGTTATTGTAAAATTAAGCGTGTAAAAGTATGCATTTAACTGTGTAAAAC
>NW_012028046.1:105188-115164 GCF_000956235.1 Wasmannia auropunctata
GTGTGCGCGCGCGCGCGCGCGGTTACGGATCATGTAAAGGGATCGATACTGTTACCGAAGGATGCTGCGCAACTTTCTCGCGCGTATTTCCTCGACAACGGCAACGGCAACGAGAACGAAAACGAACGGACGGACGGACGGACGGACGCGGAGTGCAGCAACGAGCGACCACTACTACCATCCACCCACACACGAGCACACAGCGCGGTAGCCCGTAACAAAATTAGCACGGGCACAATGCGAACCCGCCTTCGCCCGAGAAAATAGAATTGGCAGGCTACCAAAGCCGAGTCTTGAATAGATTTGGACTATATAGATCCTACCTCGCCCTCCGTTCCCCCTCGCTCGTTCGCTCGTTTAGGCGTCGTCTCCTGTCTCGTCCATCCCTCGGTGTACCCGTGTACGCGGCCTTTGTGTGATGTAACATGTCCTCATCGCGTTGCTGCACTCGTTATGCGCGCTGAATTAACATCAAAATCGAGCGAGAAGGTACCCTAAATTGCACGCGAGAGCGCGATGCGCAAAAGCGCATAGTATACATTAACGATTTACAAAGCGAGGCGATAATAATTGTGTCGCACGCGGTGGGGACTTTTGAGCACCAAATAAAAATTTTACACGGAAAGAACAATTTTTGCCGAATCCAGATCTGAAAGTAATTTTTTGTTCAATGATCAAAATAATTTTGTGCGAAAGTCAAAGCGATTGCTAGAATATCAAAATGTTTTATAGCAATGCTCATCAACTTTAACATTTCAACAAATTATTTTGATGATTCAACAAAAAATTATTCTCAGACCTGCTTTTAGCAAAATTTTTAGACCTTTCAACAAAATCGTTCTTTCCATGTACGATATATCAATACTCTTGTAATGTTCTACCTCTAACGGTGCAAAGAAAAAAAATTTTAATCAAAACAATAAGAAGAGAATGAAAGGATTATCTTCTCCCAATATTCGTGTAGCAATACGTGCAAAAAGAAAAAAAAACAAAGCAATACGTGTATCAATTATTTCGGTCCTGTTATTCTCCGTTTACACTCGTGCAATTTTTGGATAAATTGCAACGATAACGGAGACATATTCGTTGCACGATTTAACTTAAACGGACAATATTGTTGACGACTGGAAATTCGACTGCAGGAACGAGTCGGCGTGAAAACGGCGCGAGAACGCTATTCAGCGGCGCGACATTCGGCGGCGGTCGGAAACGTCGGGAATATCGTCGGGGGGAACAACGCAGCCCTGCGCCGCGAAGCGAGAGAGCGAAAATAAATGGAGCCGACGAAAATAAACGCGTGGCCGCTATTTTGTGTGCACCTCGACGGCCGCGTCGGTATATTAACGCCGTGTGTGTGTACGGTCGATTGTGTGCATGCATGCGCGTACGGTATGCGGCAAATTCGCTAATCCCACCCCAAGTTTATACACGACAGGAGCAAGCACGATGCTCGTGTAACCGTGCCGATGCTCCGAATACTCGAGGCCACACGCTCGACGACTCACAAGCCGAATATCATCGGTCCACGAGGTCCATCCATATTATCGATGCCCGATGTCTCTCCTGCCGCGTGACATTATGTGCGAATATGCATTAATTTTGCCGACTAGATTATGGCGCAATAATCACATTTTACTCATTTCCAAAAATGTTAATTTATTTGCATAACATATCGGCGTCTTTATTCAACATATATTACATTTGTTTAATTATTAACATATGTATGCGCTTGGATGTTATTTTTTTTCGTTAACGAGTATGCTTAAATTATATATTTCAATTGCAATAAAAAACAAAATGGTTTTCATTTTTTTATCATCAATGTAATAGGACAGGTTTTTAAAAAGTTTTTATCCTGCAAAACTATATGTCATGTATACACACACAAACACACATATGTATATGTAATGACTTTTCAAGAATAGAGTTTGATCCATTATGTAAAGTACGATACTTTTTGACAGAGATTGATTTCGGAACTGAAAAGAGAGACATAAAATACTTGACATTAAATACTAATTTGATTTTTTAATATTGAAAATACAAGTGGAGAAGCAATGGAAGGAAAATATAGATATTATTTTGCAATTACAAAAGCTCGTTGCATTTGCATTGCGGAATCGAAGCTTCAATCCGACACGAAGTTCTATGATTGACGGAATGAGCAGTCGACAGTTTGTTTCCACATTTTCACGAAGAGATACGAAGAGGACTCTGTGTAGAAGAAATCAAAGGCGCTGATTCCGGGGAATACGGGTGCTCCATCGATTTTGCCAGCGGGATTGCTCCCATTCTTTTATGCGATGCCGACCATTACGTGAGCATCGTGAACTTGGACCGATCTACTTTTCAAAGAAAACTTACTTCTTTCCCATAAATGATTGCGGGAGAGCTACGTCTGTTATCATACGTAGACGCGATCCTGTTGTTCAACAAAAAGGAAACACAACGCGCGAAAAATAGCTCGCAAATATGTGCAAGTTTTCTCTCCAAACAGACGAAGTTTGTATTTGTTATTTTTGTATATGTAATAATGCATAAATCAGAACCTAATTGCACCAGAATTTTAACATTATTATTATTAAAAAATTATTAGAAATTATAAGGTAAATGTTAGAGCCAGGGAAACGTATAATAATGTTCTGCAATTAATTGTACTACACATATTGTAATTAATTTGCGGCATTTGCGCGCATGAAACATTATTAGAAACAAAAGTTTCTTAGACTAATTTCCGACAATTAATTTTCGAGAGAGCCATTTCCCGAATCCAGCAAAGATTGCTGCTCGCGCGCGTGCTCGGTGGAGATACGAAAATACGTGCGATGTGCATGTGTATGTATACATTGTGCACTGGAGTCCCGACTGTCTCTAAATCGCGTGCGACGCATGTACGCGTTAATCCATCATTGAGAGACCTTGACCTTCCGACGCTGTTGTAAGGCGTCTTTTCACGATCTAATCGTCGCACAAGCCTAAACACGCTCGCACACGAAATTCCATCTACCTCGCATTTCCATTTGGTCAGATATTCAGAGGTATATTTACATGAAAACTATAATAAAATTCGCCAGTTATAATTCTGCAGACGCCAAAGAACTATTTGCAGGATATTTCTATTTAGAAATACTCAATTTCATCATTTACATATTTAAAATATTTCCAAAAGATAAAAGAAAAGATGGATGGAGCCTCGATGATCTCTGTCTGATACTCGCGCCAAGGACATCTCGAAAAATTTCCATTCGTTTTTGGGTTATAAATAAAAAAAAATGTCGACACCTCTATTTTCCATTATTATTTTTTCAAGATGCAACAAATTTCACTCTATTACGTGAGAATTCTGAACACAGATCGAAATACAATTTATTAATTAAAAGAAAATAAGAATAAATTTTTTTTCTAATATGAAATTGTTCTCGAATATGTACAAATTTCTACAATATAATATTTCAAAAATTTTTCTCGTATTATTTAATAACGTTAGCAAAAATATATTAAATATATATTTAAGCTAGACGATTGAATATACCAAGCCAACGGCAAAATTGATTATTTATATATAGAAATCATGCACGTGTATATAGGGTAAAAGCGGCGGGTTATGCTACCGAACGAAGGTCAAACGATATATCTTGTATCCTGGAATACCCGAATGAAATCGTTCCCTTCTTTACGACGTCCTGCTATATTTGGCGAGGAACTTATCGTTTATTAAAAAATAGTACAAAGACAGTTGCACGCGTCCGCGTGTTTTATTAATAGTGTTCGACCAGACTTTGTCGATAATCAAGAGTTTATCCATCGTAAAAAGGTTACCGTCGTTACGCGACTTAAAATAACCGGAGGAGTTTGTCGAGTTCGGTAAGTTTGCTTTTATTTTCGATTTTGTTTACAGACATATAACCGTAGTTACGTATCATAGTTAATATGAATGACTACCCTTTAATTAACTTGAAGTTGTAAAACACACACGCACGCACGCACGTACGCGCGCACACGCACACACACGATGTTATTTAAAAATACATATAATGTGACAAAAAACATTTCTATCTTTTGATCTTCGACTTTACCTTATCTTCTTCTATATTTTTTGCTTGTGTCAAAAGTTCACTAAATATGTGATATAATAGAGACGAAACGCTCATATCAGAGGATATTTGCGCCAAAAATATTGTTAATTGATCGTCACCCTTAGCTCGGCGAATTCATCCATTTCTTTACTATCACTTCTTGCAGTGCAAAAGTTCAACGAAGAACGCATTTGCCAAGTTAGCGAGGATCCGAAAATAGCTTCGTAACTCTCTTCTCCCCTCTTTCCCGAACGGCTTTTCTTTTCGCGTGGCTAGGTCGAATCGATGGGAATCGACGAGCGCGCCACCAGTTACGCTCGAATCTAGGTAAGTCGATGTTTCTTCGCGAATAATCCGCCCACGTGTGCCTCTTCGCGAGTCTCTCTCTGCATGTGCGTGCGCGCGCACGCGCCCGCGCGTGATACACACATATGCATACCTATCGTATTTTCGTACATCCACGAGCGCGCGTAAAGCGAGAGGGCGGATGGCAGAGTGGATGGAAGCGCAAAGACGGTACACGCGGGGGGAGGTGCGGTGAAGGACGAGACTGTTATATAAATAGAAGCGGTCAATGCTGCTATGGGAACACTACACATAGCCACGCGGTGGGGTAGATGGATGCGCAGGGTGAGTGAAACACCTCACTCTCTCAATTCATTAGTCCGCATTTAGCGTGTGCTTGAGCACTCGGGACTACGAGAAATGGCGCGAGAATTGAAGCTCAAGAATACAAGTGAATTGTCGGCAAAGTGTCAAGAGACAGAGGGGATATATTAAATATTAAAAAACATATTGCACAAATTTTGCCCTGCTCAATAACTTGAAGACAATTTCTTTACATACGAATTCCTTTTATGTTCGATATACACAGGAGATTTTTGGAATCGTTGATTACGAAAATAAAATCAAATTTTGAAAATTTTCAAATTTAAAAATGGCAAATCCGACATGGGAAATCCTGAAAATGCAAAAATAGGCCCAATCATTTGAAACTGGGTATTCGAGGTTTTTAAGATAGCTGATGACAGATTTGAAGTAAAAATTAAAATTGCGGAGGTTTTAAATGACGGATCAATTGATTGATTTATATGAAAGAAAAACAACAACCTTGTTTTTCCGCTTTAACTAATTCAGTTTTCGCCTCCCTTTTAGTTCAAAATACCTATCATGTCTATTTCTAATATATACTAATTATGGAACTGTCAGGCATGTATTTCACGGAGAATAATATATAATTTTTCTTTCGAAGAGAAACTTCTTCCCTAATGTAATAAAATTGTGTAATGGAAAAATTATTTAATTATAATTATCTATTTTTTGCAATATTAATTCGCCATATTAAATACGTCGTTTTGAATTTTTCTATTCTTACCTTATTTTCTTTTCTTTTCTTCAGACTTTTATATATTAATTAGACTGTTCACTTTGATTATTTTGCATTGATGAAAAGACACAAAAGTAATCCCGAGATATCCTTGTTTAGTTCACTTATGCCCATGCATGTATGCGTACTAT
Source organism: Wasmannia auropunctata (assembly GCF_000956235.1). Lineage (NCBI taxonomy): Eukaryota > Metazoa > Arthropoda > Insecta > Hymenoptera > Formicidae > Wasmannia > Wasmannia auropunctata. The sequence continues at coordinate 110,783 of NW_012028046.1, forward strand.
CTATGAAATATACTACGTGATCTGAGTACATCACATGATTATCTATATCTATATGTATAAATATTGTCTTATAATCATATGTGTAAGTATAGAATAGTAGTGTCTATCGGGCACTATTTAGTGTCAAATATAATGACAAAGTAATCAGTCTATACTCTATTCAGCCAGAGAATAATACCTACAGACTGCGCATAGGGGCAGCATAGTGGGAAGAGTGGGGAGAACGTTGCGCCAATCACTGGCATTGGCAAGCTATACAAGCGGTACAGCGCTATAGAGAAGGGGAACTTTCTAAGCGTTCTGTGGCCGAAAACCTGCGCGAAACGAATGAGTTTTCGCCTGATTCGTAAATATTCTTTCATTGGACGTAGTATGTTTATTAGAGAAATTTTTAACTTTAACTTCATATTCAAAATCATCCCAAAAAATCCAAATATCAATTTGATGTAAATCTAAAGATTTTTTTGCGATTTCGAGTTACTAGCTTGTCTTTAAAAAATTTGTAAATTTTGACTTCGGTTTCGAAATTAATCTAAAAAACTCTCGGATATCAAATTATATCATGTAAATTATATCATATAAGCGAAATTTTTTACTATAATACATTTAATAGTAATAATACTGTAATGAGTGTAATGTATTGGGTTGAACAGAAAGCGTTCCTTTTTTTGCTAAGAGAGGGTAATATAAATTCATAATTAATTTTATTTCAATTGCCACAGTCTACTATTGCTAGATACTCCCTAAATCTGAATTAGCGAAAAATCTCTGAAAAGTTACTGATTGTGTCAGTAGCTATAACCTAATTTAACGCCTTGTATTGCTAATGAATAAGTGAAACAGAGTCGAATCCGCTGTGCAATTAGCGAGAACAGCGAAGGCCACTGATTTCAATGATTATAGCGATTATTTATTTATTTATTAGTGATTTTCGAGAGTCAATAAAATTGAATGTTACTGATTACCAGTAACATACTTGGAATTGATGACATTCAATGAATAACCATTGATAATCAGTGACTACTCATGAATAAACATTGATAATCAGAGACTATCCTGACTATTCAGATTTAGAGAGTAGCTGACATTTTTCATTTAAAAAAAGATTTTGAAGAGTTGTGGTTTGAATATTTGGTATTAGTTGAAAGATGGCCAATAATAAGATGCATTTTCAGCATATGATTTTTTCAAAAAAGACAAGAATACAAACTCAAAGAAACTCAAAGAAAAATTTGTATCGTGTACAGAGAGGAGGACGTCATAAATAAACGAACATGCTGAAAGTGATTTGCCACGCGTTGGAAATTTTGATGATACATCACACTTATAGAACAGCTAATCGAGGTTAATGACGATAAAATCCAGATATTAATTCAAAGTAATCTACATTATTTGATTCGAATGCAAAGATTCTCAAAATATCGCAAACCAGCCATTGTCGAACATTTACACATGTTTGTGTAAATCAGCTCGATATTTAGATGCCACATAAATTGGAAAAAAATTTTTTTTCAAATTTCTGTATATACGATTTACTATAGAAACGAAATGAAAAATGTCCATTTTTTAAACGAATTGTTACTGGATATGAAAAATTGATTGTTTATAATGAAATGTTTAACAATATGGCAACAGAAATCGTGGGGCAGACAAGATTACAAATTGCAATGAAAAACGGACATTATGATAATGACCGATGGGATTGGAAGGTTATCCTATATTACGAGCTTTCACTAATCAAGGATACAAACGATTAATTCGGATGTATACTCGCCTAATTGAATTGCAATTGATAATTAAGAAACGTCTGGAATTAGTTAATTGTAATGTTGTTTTTCATCAACCGCATGTCTTTTTAACTATTTGGCAGAATTGGTGCAGCTTGGCTGGGAAGATCTATCTCACCCGCCATATTCACTGAATACCTTTTGCTTTCCATTTATTTCGATTCCTATAAAACTTCCTTAGGCAAGAACTTTAGTTCCCTGGAAGCCTGCAAAAACCACTTGGATCAGTTTTTCGATCAGAAAACTGAAAAGTTCTATATAGATGGAATCATGAAGTCTATAAAAAATAGCAAAAAGTTATTGAAAAGAACGGTTAATATCTTAATAAAAATTACATCTAAATAAAAAAAAAATATCTTTCAATTTGATTAAAAAAATGGAACAAACTTTCAAAACCAATACAAAACAAACATTTTTCTAACATTTGAACCGCATATTGAATAACCAACATTATATCTTTTTTTACATTACAATTTATACATTTTATCAAATATCAATGTAATCTGTATGTATAACAATTAATAAACATTGTTTAAACACTTTTATAATATTATAAGAATATTATAAGAATGATTAAAATTATTGCTTCGAATATGTTCTGATGTTGGAGAATCATGATTACTACAAAATTCTCGAGTTTACATCAATACCTATAAAGCCGCAACACAAAATGAAAATATCTTTCGTTATAGTTTCAGACAAAATATATCTATTTTTATTTCCCATTGTGCAATTTATAGAGCAACCATAATCTTCTATAGTAACCTTTCTATCTCTCCCTCCCTCCCTCCCCCCCCCTCTCTCTCTCTCAGTTAAAAGCTAAACTCAGAAATGATTATTTTACGGGATCTACTATTCTCTAAGCACTAAGAAACCGCCTACGTTGTACAATGGCTTCGTTCACAGAGGAAATACATATAATTGCACGCAATATTAGGGCCTTGGCTGATACATTGTTGTTTCCGACATGTCGGACGGAATTTTACAAAAAATCTTTCAAGAGCGTAGCAGCGGAATTCTGGAATAAAGTTCCTCCTGATATCCGAAATGCAGCAAGTATGCATATCTTTAAAGCATAAATTGTATAATTATTTGCGTCTAAATGGCTGAGAGCGGTACAAATACTGTGTGTTGGGCGTGTATGTACAATATGCACGTACAAACAGGTCAATCACTATTATACTTATCTTTCTTTCTTTCATTATATTTATATTGATCAACTTCGCTGTAATGTAGTGTATTACTGTTAATGTAGTGTGAGGAAGCGCTTTAGGGAAATCTCATTCCCAGGAAAGAAATCCCATAAATGACGATCTCTCTCTCTCTCTCTCTCTCTCTGCTTTCAAAACAGTCAATTATACCACATTTTGAGTTTAATGGAGATTACCAACACATGAGGATTTTGCTTAAACCTGTGCCTAAATAATATCTTAAGCGACGTCTACAATGAGACTTAAGACTTAAGATTTAAGATTTGAGGCGTTAATTCGTGATGTCATTTCTGTTCGTAAGGCGTTCCCGCCTGTACTTAACTTTAGTCCTTAACTTTAATCCTCAAGCGAATTGACGAAATTTCAATTCTTACGACTAAAAGTCTACGGTGCCTTAAGACTTAAGATTTAAGCTTTAAATCTTAAACCGTAAGCGTTAAGACTTAAGCCGTTATATCATAGTATCTACAATAAATTAACGTTGTAAGATTATAACGTTATATATTATATATTATATATATGTTATATTATATTATATGTTATATATTATATTATATTATATTATATATAATTAGTTATATTATATTATATGTTATATATTATAACTTTAAGCTTTAACGAATAACGATCAAGCATCCAATCAGAAAGCAGACTCAAAAAAGGCAATGGAAGGCAGTGATGATTGGTTCTTATATATCGCGCGACTTTAAGCCGTAGACTTTTAGCCGTAAGAATTGAAATTTCGTCATTGTCGCTTGAGAATTAAAGTTAAGGCTAAAGTAAAAAGAACGGGAACGCCTTACGAACGGAAATGACATCACGAATTAACGCCTTAAATCTTAAGTCTTAAGTCTCATTGTAGACGTCGCTTGACAGTACGCGTGTCAAGACATAAGATGTTTTTTTTTTAGACGTTTATTTAGTTTTACCCGATTTTGAACAGATATGCTACAGGTGTTTTAACCTTCAAATGGCACAAGAGTGCGAATTCGCACCGCTAAAATTTTTGACATGACATTTTCACAAAATCTGTCGCGGCTGTTCGCTGGATAGTCGCTGCACCAGTGTGCCATTAGTGGATGCTCGAACGAAGTGTGCCATTTGAAGGTTAACACAGGCACGATTTGAGCAAGTTTAACCTACATGAATTTCTCGCTTGCGTGACTAAAAAATTTTGAAGATTTTTATTTCCGCGACCTCCGCACTTGTATCATCTGCCTGTCTCAGCGCTTTGAAGCAGCGCTAAAAAGTGCGTTGATGGAAGCGATTCATTGCAAAAATTTCTTCTTTCTTTGCTATACTGTCAAGAGACCGATCAGAAAATAGAACGTTGTGACGCGAAGCGCCGCACCACTCTATATAGGTATATATATATATATATATA
>NW_012028046.1:115184-127910 GCF_000956235.1 Wasmannia auropunctata
TGTTGTATCTCGCCGCGCGCCTGCATTCAGCGGTATGGCGGACGGATATGCGTTTATTCGCCGATCTTCAAAAATTAATATCTCGTTAACGATTGCGAATTTTGCAAAATGGTAGAGGACTTTTCGATCCAGTTTAATCTGTTCTACCAGCCCACAAGATATTATCCGGTTATTACCGGACACCCTGTATACACATATATATATATATATATATACATATCTTTTTTTTCTCTTTTACTCTTGTGGGTGCGGTCCGCAGTCCCGAGGAGTTTGCACATAACGTTCACGTGTGCATGGTCACGAACACGTGAACGAGCATCGAGAGGGCATATTTGTTTCCTGCATGAATTACCTGTACACGCGCTTACACGCGAGCACGCACTTTCGTAACTACCAGCTGACTTTGTCTCGCGCGTGCTCACATAGCCGTCGATCGTTATAGTCGCGCTAAATATACGAGCCGCTAACGTGCGCGAGAGACTCCATTAGAAGCCAATCAATTGCACCTGTGACGAGTGGAGCGACGTTGTTTGTGAAATCGAAAACGATGATGTTTCGCCAAGCAGTACAAAACGGAAATTAATAACATTTTATTCGAATAAAAATGTAATAAAATCTGTTTCATATCCCAGAAATGCGTTCAAAAATAAAAAATAAAGAAATACATATTTATTAAATAAATGTTTGCAAGATATCTAAAAATATTAATATTCATTCATAATGATGGTGCAATTTAATTATTAATTACAAACATTATATTTTGTTTAGCGATATAAAAAGCGATCTAAAAATTTCTACTCTTCTCGTGTATTACGATATCGATTATTTAATTTCAACTTGATATTGTTGAGAAATAAAATCTCTGGTACATCTTAAGAATAAAACGATATTGAAAATTCATCAACAAATTGGTCAAATTAAATTATTAAAGTCTTGGATAAATTATTTTTATTTCAGGATAAATTGGATAAATTAAATTTATATTTGTTCAAGAATTAGTTAGAAAAATAAAATTTAATGAAAACATAACGGATGTAATATCAAATCAATAAGTATTAGACATATAATTCGAACTTTTAATCGCGTTTCCGCATTCGTTGCACAGAAATGACTTAGGTTTTTCGAAATTTTCAACCATCACAATAGGCAGAACAAAAACGAAGAGAGAAAAATAAATAATAGTTCGAGTGAGTTCACAACTGTGATTTCGCGCGTGGTCAATCTTTACGATGCATGCGTTTCCTCGGCATTGTCGCGTGCAGAGAAACGACATAAATAGCGTTATCGTGAGTGTTCATACCGCAGCCGATAACGGCAGATGATTTTGCCGTCCATCGACGGACGTGTGCGGCGATTTCTCGCGGGACGACCGCCGACAGCTCGCCCTGCTATTTTTAGTGTCGCGTTCATTAAGAATAATCTAGCCGCGAATAAAAAGATGTAAGTGGAACAAGCTTGATAAGACCGACCGATAAAGGTGTTGCACGATACATTCTCCTCGAGGACAAATTGATCCGTTTTTATCGCCGCAGCGTTATTTCGGAATTATTCGCACAGATTAAATTAAAAGAGAACGAGAAAGGGAATTTATTTTCTGCGAAAAGATATTCAAAATCATTATGGAAAAAGTGTCATGCAAGAAGCAATATGCCAAAGAAAAAGATAGTCACAGAGAGAAAATAGGCACATTTATTTATTTAGTTTACTAGAAATAAAATAAGAAATCTTTCAAATTTCGCATTTGTAAAGAAACTTAGACTATTTATTCTTTCAATTCTTGCTTGTAAAATTTATAAATAAAGTAAAAATTGTGTAAAAAATAGTATTGCAAGAGATTTGTGTATACTATTTATATAGGAATATTTGTAATATTGGGGAAGCCGAGGTTAAAAATAACAGAGGTAAGTTGTAGCGGAGCTTATATCTTTGTCAAAAAAAAAACAACGCTATAATATTGAACGAGATAACTGACGGCCCATAAATAAATGCCGCTGCGTTAGCGCCATGACAATCGCGTCGCGCTCTGCTCGCGTAGCGCGCACTGTGTGTAAGGTGTCTGCGCATCACATAAGTAAATATTTCTCAATGGTATTATTTGGATCTCATTCGTAAATATTGAACTTTATTAGAAATTATTTCTACTCGCATACTTGAAAGATCACTCAATGAACAAACAAGAGAGGTCGGTATTGAAAGTAATATTTTTTTGTTTTTATAAGATAAAAAGCTTTGTTACTTCTTACCCCATTAGGGTAAAAAGTTACAACGCGCCTCGGTTTATTCAAATGGTCATAGTAACACTTTTAGAAATTGAATTAACGACATTTAATTGCTGTGAAACTATTCTTGAATCTCCTCCTTATTTTTGTCTATTTATTTTTTATATTTATTTTTGAATTTAAAATCTATAACAAATATAGACTTTTTTATCTTATGAAAACGAAAAAAATGTTACTTTTAACCCGGGCTTCCCCTTCAGCTTAAAAGCGAAAAATATTTTTTATTTTACATCACAAATTTCTATATACTTTAGATTGCAAACCATGTTACTCTCAAGACAATAGTGGCAATAGTATTAGTGCGTAGGTGTAATTCCATTACTAACTGCATTATTTGGATATTAGTATTAGTGTCCATAATATCGCCGCCATTTTCTTGAAGGTAAAATGGCTGAAATATGGCGGATATCTTGCCGAATACTGGTTTTCATATGCCAAATCCACAATTAAGTTAGCGTTCTAAGGCATATAGACATTTGCGCTCTGCATGTTTCAAATAAATAAATTCTTTTAAATATAGGTAAACAAGAGTAGTAGCTAAACAAATGTAAATTATAAGTAATTTTGATTTTTACACAAATCACTTATAGGTTTTCCGAAATTTTCAAGCAATAAACAGATAGGTCAGTATCGTGGCAACGTCGCGAGAATATCAAGTCAAGACAATTTGAAATCGAAATAGGATGCCTTACCGAGGAAAGAGAATTCCAATAATCGCTGTCTGTAAGGAAATAATTAATCGCGTCTGCAAATCGCGGGTTGCGCGCGTCGGACGTGAATAGCCCAGATTACGCGGTGAGGGTGGATGGAACGGGGGAGGAGGAACGCGGCAAGATATCGTCTTTGGTCGCACGGTATCGATCGATATTATCCTATCTATTATTAGACGAATAACGGCACACGGATCGTTATTATTATTATGCGAAATGTATTTGTAGCCGAGTCACAAAGACAATGACAACGACGACAATGATACTGACAATCACAACGATGACGACGACGACGACGAGCCAGTTCTATTCCAGCCGCAAATTTATGACACGCCCATTAAGTCAGCTTGAAACTACAAGAGTCGCTTTTCTAAGAAGAGATAAAAAAAGGTGTTATATAAAGGGAGACATTTAGAGAAGGAGGAGACACCGAAACTCGATCAGCAAACTAATCATTGAACTCCCGCGATAATGAATGAAATTAAATCTCGCTAAAGCTCACAAAATCGTTTAACAGTACCGCAGTACCGACCTGACATGTGTTAATAATGAATCGCACTCAGTACCGAAATGTGGTAATTCTCTCTCTCTCTCTCTCTCTCTCTCTCTCTCTCTCTCTCTCTCTCTCTCTCTCTCTCAAACATTTTTAACATGTCCGACGCGTGCGTCTAGCGAAATTATTGATCGCAACGCGCTAAATCAATTAATCGACACCACATTCGTTGGTAACTACAATTTTTACATTTTTCTTTCTCTTTCTTCTTTTTTTTGCACGATTCAACGTGAGTTCCTTCCCCATTCGCCCAAACGAGCGAAAATGTCCCGCGAGAAAATAAATGGAGAACGCGATCGTACCTAAATTATTCAACAGTGTATTGACCGCCGCGCCGCAAGACTACAGCGCTATATTACCTATCTATACCACGAAGAATAAATAATGCAGACGGCACGGTGATTCCAAACGTGTCTTTCTTTTCCCCCTCAGTGTGCTTAAACCTTAAAAATAAACGATCTCGCCGGAACGGTCGCGGCGAAGATTCGGCCCGCATCGATTTTCAATCAACCGCAATCTTCGTCGTCGGGCCGCTCTTATGGAAAGAAACGAGTGAATTAATTATACACCGGGCCGCCTAATTTCAGCTCGAACGGTTGTTCGTTGTCACTGAGTGACCGCGCAATGACGAACTAGATGAAAATTGAGTCGGATGAAGAATCGTTATGATAAATTTAATCTCTCTGTCGTCTAATGCCATTCAATTATAACCATTATAACAAACCGTATGTAATCCGCCGACTTTTTGAATTCTTGCCGGAAATTCCATCGTTACAAACTTTGTACTGATAACATTGGCGAACGTAAGTGTCACGAAGATTAAATTAAAATATGGCAAATTGCGAATTATTAACATGCAAATGAATAAAAGGATGTCATTCTTTCCGAGAAAAGAATTAAGAGCTTCTTTTTTAAATAGCTTGAATAAATTATACTTCACATTTTCTGGAATCTAGAAACTACAGATACACAGATACAAATTAATATACATATAGATGTCTATACAGAAAACTACTATTTGCTAAAATTTAATTAAGTAATGGAAAAGATATCTAAAAATGTGATTTCATCCATAAAAAAATTAAAAATACTAATATAGGAGAGAACTCTATTATAATAAAGAAATTATAAATACTAGTATAATAGAGAACTAATATAATAGAGAACATGTCTCAATGAAAAATTAACCAAAATGACATAGCAGTAACTAATTGTAAATTGGAGATAAAAAAAGACACACGCGATTGGCAAGGTAATTTGAGACAAAGAAACATGGATTCAGGAACAGCGTAATTTGAGAACAATATCGAGAACATCAAAGAAAGTTAATGCAAGACAAATAATCGTAAAATACAAATCTTTCCTTGCTATATAAGTATACCTATAATGCGTGTACGAACTGCCGGAAAAATGTCTCTGGCGATCATTTGAATTAGCAGGATACACCGACGGATTGATTTGCCGTTACATCGTCATTTGTGTGAATATGCGCGTGCATGCACGCGTACCCACACGAACGCACGCACGCACGCACGAACGAACGCGCACGCGCGCGCGCGCACGTTTGCACACTAGCAGGCGTAACGCGCAACGTAACCGCGCGCCAATATGCGCGCATGCATAATGCCAAGCATAACCGAGTAGTTTATTTATAACGCGGTGCGGAAATACACCCGGCTTGTGCCTTTATTGTAAAACGTCGTTGTGTAACGACGTTGTGTAACGTAATTGCACGATAGTACGGCGACGCGAGTGCGGCGCATGCACTTGTGCCTCTCTCTCTCCCTCTCTCTCTCTCTCCCTTCTCGCCACTTCCTCCTTCGCCTAACTCCTGTCGTCCTTTTTTCTTCCACTTGTCGAGTCGCGATATCTGGCCGAGACGAGGTACGCGCAGTGGCGGAATTAACGAAAGCAAACGGAAACGTCAATCCTCCCGGCGTAACGAAGAGACGCCCTCCGTTCGAGCTAGGAATCGTGAAACGTTTCACGCGACCGATCGTCAAGAATCTTGTCCACCGATGACTTATTTAATTTACACAATGCGCGACGACGTAACGTAAGAATTTCATCGAATATCGGAAACATTATTCGATCACTTTGGCACCTTCTGGATCTCTCACAAATAGACTGCACGAATATTATCAATCGTGACGGAGTTGCCAACGGCTTCGCACAGTCGCATTTACATCATAGTCGTCGTAAAGTAAACGACATATGTAACACCCAGCGTCAAATGTATCTTTTATCGACGCACAATCGAGAATGTATTATAATTAGCAATGAGATTGGACGCATAAATAGCGAAAGAAAAAGGATATCTAATAATAGTGTAACTTACAAGTTGCAGAAATAGAAAGATAAATTCGAACTCCCTCTTCACCTTCACAAGTACTACTCTAAAAATAATTTATATCTCACTTACAAGTAGAATCTAATCTCGATAAGATATTAGTCGAAGCATTAAAAGCATCTAACAAAAATTAAGGATTTATATATGTACATACGTAGAACTTGTCGAATAAACTGTAAATTATAACACAATTTATCGAGTAAGATTCATATTGAAACTTCGATTAAAATTGCGAGTATACATCGAGCTTAATCCTACTGAATGTACATGAAAACTCTTTCGAAAAGGTCGAGTAAATATCTCGCCGTAAACGGCCACTCACACCTGAATTTTTGAAAATGGCACAAAGCGGATCCGATTCCTTTTTCCTCATAGAAGTTTTCTCGAGCCGGGCTGCCTCTCGAAACGTTAGCCAAGCCGGGTATTTACGATACTGGGACGCGAATGTCTCTAATTATAGATTATTGCAGCATCCTCTTTCAGCGTATGTATTCGACCGCATAGTGGGTGTAGTTTGGTACACCATAAATTGATGGGAATACGAGAAAATCTTTTCTCTTTCTCTTTTTTATTGACTCGTACTATTTCGTTTACTCGTTGACCTGTCTTTGTATAAGAAAATCATTGGCAAAAAGAGAGGGGTCAATCATTGCTAACAAAATGTACAGTGATTGCTATAATTATGGCAATACAACACACTTTATTGCTAGTATTGTTATTGTGTTGCTTTCGTGTTGTCAGTAATACTGCCATTTATTACCTCATGTACTGCAACCTATTTCACAATATTGCCAAGTATTGCTAGGTATTGCTATGTATTAATAACGTATTGCTAGTATTGTATATTGCCGCAATACTTATAGCAATACCTTCCTGAAGAAATGTATACTGATTCTCATAGTGGTTGACTTCTCGGCAAAAAGAAATGGATTTGATTATCGTAAAATTATTAAACTTGTCGCCAGAAAGTATTGTATGATTATTACTAAATACCTATTTTTAATTAAAGGATATAAATTTTAAAAATGAGCCTCTTGTTATCCTACTTCTTCGATGTTATAAACATAGGTATTTATCCTTTTTTTTTATTATTTTCAAATTAACTAAAAAAACTATACCTTGCCTCAAGGTGTCTATTATATGATTAGATATTACAAAAACATTAGTATAAATGTACGAAAATATACTGCAGTACACTAAACTCGCGTCTGCAGATTTGCTAGACCTATTAAAGATATTATTATCCATATATCACAATAAATTATAATGCTCATCTCCTATCACTCCAATTTCTATGAGAAGAGTAAATTTTGCCAAATATTCGCATTAATAAATAACTAATATAGTATGTATATACAGTCCTTAGTTGCAAGATTAATTGATCACAAGACGGATAACTACATAATTGTTCGTAGAAAATAATTGCGTTTCGCATCTTCTAGTAGGTACTTGATTCAATCGTTTCTTCGATGGAAAATACGGCAGAGGCTTATTTTCACAATGTACGGTTACCTAAAGGTTAAAAATGACCAAGAAGTTTATTGTTTAACAACGTTTTATTAAGACATTAATCATCAAGTTTGTAACTTGGTGCCAACTCAACTGATGTACACGTAACCTTTAGTTTACTTGACTATAAGCTTATAAAAGTGTGTTTTAGTGAACTTTCAAGTTTTAGTTAACCTAATCTTTTCGTTAACCATATATATTATGAAAATTGGCCAAACACACGTGATGACATGTGCCAATTCTTGCCGACTTTACTTGGTTCTCGACAATCAAATGACAATACAACTGCGGCGGTTTTATGTACACCTAAACATTAGGATCGTCGTATGCCAGTCAGTGTACTTCACCACAAAATATTTGACATTATAAATGTACTATAATGTATTATAAATATTCTGATTTTAGATTAATTATATTGGTCGATATGCTAAAAGTTTTCTGAAAAAGGAGAAGTTTCCCGATTTTGGGGCGCTGAAAACAATGCTGCCCTCAGAATTTGTCACATTTTTTAGAAAAATGAGGTTGAAAAACTTATTTTTCGCAATTTTTGAAAAATCGCGAACCTGATGTGCTAGAAACTTCTAAAAGATCTTAAATGAAAGCTTAAATATTGTACTCAAGCCTAAGTATCTTCAATATTACGAAACTATTTATTTGCATCATGCAACAATATGTGTTTGTAGTAATGCGTTCGCATATGTGTCTATCCATCACTGCAAGCTATTGCGGTTTTGTATCTTCTAACTTTTTAATACTTGCGTAAATATTGTATGTAACATTGTAAATATTGCGGCTAAACGGTGTACTGCCAAAGAAATTGCAATTTGTTAACATTATTTATAACGATATTAGCTTTATTACAATTTTATTAGTTGTTATAACTCTTGCTCTCTTAGAAGAATTTTCATAGCCATTAACAGCAGATTTACTGGATAAAATATAATCTTTTCTGCTGTTAACTTTTCCAACTTCCGCCCTAGCGTGCAGTGACGGATGAAACGCGCGCACAGCACTACAAATACATGTTGCTGCACGGCGTAAGTAAATAGTTTTGTAATAATGGAGATACTTGGGCTCGAGTACAATGTTTAAGCTTTCATTTAAGATTTTTTAATTTTTAGAAATTTCTACTTCAAGTCAGGTTCGTCTGCTACGATTTTTCAAAAATAGCCAAACATGCGTTTTTAAAGAGATTCAACCTCATTTTTTCGAAAATATAACACGATAGACAAATTTTGATGGCAGCATCGTTTTCAGCGCTCAAAAATCTACGGGAAACTACTCTCCTTTTTCAGGAAACTTTTAGCTTGTCGATCAGTATTATCAATAATCATGTAACGATTATAACGTAATTTCTCTTACTTTAATATGTAAATCGATCCGCAAATCGTATATTATTTCGCGTAATCAATCCCGAAATGATAATTAAATTAGGTAAATCAAAATTTGAACTAGATAGAAATCCAAAGCGTATGACATATGGAATCTATTCAAATTAGCGTCGCTAAGTAGGTAATTAAATATCGTCCGTAAATATCACAAAACAATTTGTGTAATATACATAGGTATGTATCCTATAGTATATTATTTCTGGATATTTACGAATGATAATTATCTACTTTAGTAACAGTAACTCGAATAGATTCCATGTCATATAATATATACATATACACACATATACATATATTAACCTCTTTCATTTTACCTTTCTATTCCAAACAAACACAATATTTAATTGATATTATAGTCGTAATATTATAAATCACATATTTTACTCATCATATAGTATAAATTTGGCGTTTCTCACAAATTGTGATTTGTGAGAGCCTTCTGCTATTTAAAATTTCAATCGATTTGTTATAATTTACAAGATTTACATCCGATAATTTGCGCGAATATCTGTGGTCGTTCGATCATCGCTTCAATGCGAATATGAATTCTTATTAACGAGAATTAATAATCGCTTACTAATAAAAGTCAGATACAATATCATTTAATATTTTGTAATATTTTTTGCGCCTCGAAAAATAATATAACACGTAAAACGGACTCGCACTGTTATCTGTTTGCTCGAATATCGCTGCGTAAATGACAACACGGCACGTGCGGCCTTGCATATATGGCAGTGTACATCACTAAACAAACACCAAATTATATATCAATCATCTTTGTAATCACAAAATATTTAACATCCTTTAAAATAAATACCTATAGGCGGCGTATTCTGTTTCTTGTATTTTAACCCTAGCACGCCAAGCGGAGATCCTGTTAAAAATTTCAACTCCTTAGTAATGTGAGATAATTTTAATTTTCAAGGTGGGCCGTACTATAGAAAAAAATCTTTTGAGAACACATGTGCGCAGTGCAAACATTCAATTCATTGTGCAAATAAATGTGGCGTGAAAACAAAAAAATTGTGGGTCTTTCGGACCCTCGCTGGCAAAATCGAGGCGAGTAGATGTTTTAATTCTTTTGATTTTGTAATAAATTCTTAAATTTATATCGCAAAGTGTTATAGATACTTTTGACCAGCTGTCATGAAGACTACTGCGTGTGCGATTCGTAAGTGGTCACTTGGAATATTTTTCGGCATACTCGATCACTATGCGGTATATTGTACCAGTTCAATCCCGACAATGTGCAATACAAGTTACGTTCACATTACATAAAGAAACTTTGCAAGTCTCTTTTGAGTCCATTCCTTATGAAAAGATTAGCGACGCAAACACTTAGAACATTAGGCCTGTTCTTTTCAGCTGAATTAACTGCACTAGTCCAGAGTTCATCTTTCTTCTTTTAATGTAGAAAGAGAAAGATAAACCAGTGTCAGTTCAGTTTAAAAGGACAGGCCTATTGCTGCGAGTTTTGATCAATCATTTAGAATACTACGATGTCATAAGGCCAACTGAAGATCCTTTCGCATAAAATAGATAAGCGTGTTCGTTGCAGCTTCTGTTCTTACGAAATTATATATATATATATATATATATAAAATAGGAAGACATAATTTTTGTGTCCGTCGTCCGTCAAACTTCGCGATGCAAAGAACGTCGGTTACTCATGTATATTATACAATCTACGCTCCAAACAATTTAGAAATTAATATTTTTGTATGAAATTTTCTTAAATAAATTTTCATTGAAAATATCTTTATCATTTCTGTGTATTTTTATTATAAACTTATTAGAAAATAAAACAATTATTTTTTAAATACTTCAGAAATCGAAATTGAAAAAGAAATAACTTTAAAAATTGGATATGTTGACGCCTTGCAGTTTTCTTGAAGTTATTGGAATATAATTATTTTCTCTTTGCAACATTATTAAAGCTTTAAAATATAGGAACAAAAGGCAAAATAAGAAAATATTAGTTAGAACGTAAGATACAGATATTTTTATAAAACGTATAAATTTCGATCTGCTTTGACCGTGTTGGTGTTTTTCGTTATTAATTTCGATAAATAAGCTATTGTAATATATTTTGCGCTTTATTTTGAAAATTTGTTAAAGTCGCCGCAATTCATTTTGTTCGATTGAGAGAGCAAATAAAAATATTGTTACTAAATAAGACAAGAGTTTGTTCTATTAATGTGTATATAAATATTTGCTAATATCAAATTTTAATTGTTACACGCCAGTGATTTAATTGTTTCTTTTAATAACAATTCGAATGATTTATTAATAAGTCCATTTATGAAAAATTATTAAATTATTTTCAGATAATTCTTTATTTGTTTTATTTGTTTTTATCCAAAAAATAAATGAAATTTTAATCTTCATAAATTTAGACCTGCAATTTCAACAAATTTTTAATAAATAAAACAAATAATTTCTTAGAAAATGTGATTAATCATTTTCTTTTTTCTTCCTTAATAAAATTACGTAATTTTATTATTCTCAGGATATAAGAATTTAAAAAAGAATAATAACAATTTTCATAAATACTTTTCCAATCAAAATAAAGATAGTTTATTCTTTAAATGAATGTTAAATTTACAAGGTGTGAAAAACTGGAAAATCTGAAATTCTTTGGAAGAAATTTATTGAATTTTACTTTTAAATTTAAATTTTGTCCCTTTAGAAAATAAACGCGGTCTCATATCGAAGGCCCTGTATTAAATGATACGTAGAGGGACGCGTGCGCGCGTGTTAGTATGCCGGCAAGTTCAATCATTGTAGAGCAGATTCCTATCCACTGTATCTTCTTTGATTTTTATCATAATAATTTGCCAAATATAATGTAACAACAGAAATGCAGCAAGAATGGAATATACCTTGCCATCATAATGTGATAGCAGAAATATGGCAAAAATAGAACATAGTTTGTCATATCTGACACTAACGGCAAAAACACAGCAGAAATCATATATAATGCAGTGCTCTCACAAAGTGATATCAAAAATATGGCAAAAATAGAACATAGCCTGTCTGTCATATTATAATAGACATTAGCGGCAGAAACACAACAGAAATCATGCACAATGTACTGTCACGACGTAGCATTATTTTATGATAACAAATCGCGTACTATGTTTCTGCCATATTTTTGCTATTATTATTTGATACAACAGCGCATGCTCGATTTCTGTCGCATTTCTACTGACACTAGTTTTACAATAAAGAACGCTTTAGTGTACACTTCTTACACTAGTTCAGAAAGTTCAGGAATAAAAAACAAACCTACGATTTACTTGCAAGTAAGCTTGATCTCTAACAACAATCTGCTAACACGTCTTGATGTTAATATCTAGATATGTGCGAACAGTTCGAATTCGAATCGAATCGAATCGAATCGAATCACAGTGGATTCGATTCGAGTTCATTTTTCGAATCTGTAAGAATCGAGAATTTCGAATCAACAATCGCCTATTTTATTTGCTTCATTTATATCTCCCGCGCGACCAATTATTCTTATCTAATAAATAAGTATTTTTGATGTATGCATATAGAGATTAATATAGAAAATATTCGAAAGCATTCTAACTATTCGTGTATACATATATTATTAATTACATGTTTTCAAAATGTCACGTAAGATCATGATCCTTTGTAATGAAATGTAAATCGAAAACAAGTCCTCAGTTTGTTTAAATCATTGCCAGGGTTGGGTAAGTTAATATTTTTTTTAACTAAGTTAAGTTAAAGTTAACAGTCTAAAAATTTAACTTTGTTAAGATACAAGTTAGTCCATAATAAAATTAATTGAGTTAAAAGTTAAGTTAATAAAAAAAAGTAATTGAAAAGTTAAAGTTAAATTTTTTTAATTTTATAATTTTAGGATTTCTAAATAATGTATATATTTGTTATACTTATTTCTGTCGAGCCA
>NW_012028046.1:129024-142557 GCF_000956235.1 Wasmannia auropunctata
AATAATGTAATTCATAAATTTTCATATTTATTACGTTTAAATTGACATGTAATGTAAATCTGGGAAAATTTTATTCAGATTTGATTCATATTTGATTCGAATTAAAGAGATTCTATTTCGAACATGTTACAAAAAATTCGATTCGATTCGACCATGCAAATGCTTGATTCGCACACTTTTATTAATGTCATTCTCAATTTCGGTTTATTTTCTGCTTATATACAACGCAAATACGCAATGCTCAAATTTTGTTCTTTCAATGTCAGCAATTTCTGTTGAATTTTTCTAGCATGTTATGATGCAAGACCTCCTTGTTTTATGATACATTTTTATCGATAATAATTAAAACAGCAAAATGTGCTCGGCTATTGCCGCAATTCTACAAACATAATATGTAACACACAATACATATTCTTGGCAAGTCTTTGACTATCTGATTCGTAACGAATACTGAATTCATTATGTGATAATCTATTTTAAATCGAATCGTATTTCAAAACTTTTTTTTTTGTTCAGACGAGTTTTTATATTATAAATACGAAATGTAGCGCTTCGAATATAAAATAATTTCTCAAGATTCATCTAATGAATCCGTTTCTTCTTGTCTTACAAATTTTAGTTAAGTTCCTTAGCAAGAACGTGATTATAAATACGAATCAGAAATAAATTCATAGTTAAATGCAAATAAATTAATTTAACGATAAAATTTAATAATTATGAGAGATAGGTATTTTATAAATGTGTAAATATTCACGCGGCACCCAATGAATTTACTTAAAGACATTTTCGATTCGCTATACCGTCAACTGTTTCCCCAAAGTTCGTGCCAGAGAAAAAATGGCTACCCTTTTGAGTAAAAGCTGCTTTTCTTTACGAAGAAAACGCTGCTTTCAACAGCAACAATTCGGTCGAGTTTATACGTGGTGCAACGGCGTCGGGTGGAAGTGTGGAAGAAGACTTTTGAGGAATACTCTAGGCGTGCTGGTGGGCGCGAGTGCGACTTGCGGGGCGTTCTTATATTTCCTGGATCATTCGGTTCAGGCGACGGGCCGCGAAGCGCATATACCCAGCTATCCCTGGGACTTCGAGGGATACCTCACGTCCTTGGACCACTCGGCCGTGCGGAGAGGCTGGCAAGTCTACAGAACCGTATGCTACTCGTGTCACAGTTTGCAATATGTGAAATTCATGGATCTGGTCGACGTGTCGCACACGCAGGACGAGGTCAAGGCCATTGCCGCTGAATATGAGGTAGACGGTAGGCCTGAATTTATCACGCGCCGGACCCGCGGCGATTCCTCTTCTGACGTAGGCGTTTCGTTTCGTTTCCTCCTCTTTCTCCGCAGCTTTCGTAATTGACTTACTTCGAGTCTGCGCTCGACGACGACGTGTAATTCAATTACGAGCTGGCTCGCCGAGAACGTTTGCCATCCACGCAAAAATGAGATTAGCTATCATCCCCGTGTAGCGCGAAATATACATTTTTGTCCGAAATGTTCGCAAAGTTGAACAGTCGGACGAGATTCAGTTACCCGCGAAAGTCACCAAATATTTCTAAGGTCTTTAAATTCCATTTTCTTTTATATATCTAAATAATAATGAAGAAAAAAGATGGAAAGTAGCGTGGAAAAACCTTTCTCATAGCTTGCATATATATATATATATATATATACATTAAAATAATTTTTAAAAGTTATTTAAAACGGTTACTTTCCTACCACAATCTTATAAATGTCTTTCCACAAGTAAATTATTATTTCGCAATACTATATATAATAATATATGTTATCGTAAATACATCGTATGTGCTATAAGTTTAGTTTAATAGTATAAAATTGTTCGATAAAGTTAATCAATAGATGAATGATTCGTATATCTTATCAAATTATATTTTTTTATTTATCATAAGAAATTGACAGCTCTCTCTCTCTCTCTCTCTCTCTCTCTCTCTCTCTCTCTCTCTCTCTCTCGTAACATACAGATAATAGAAATACGATAATACACAAATAATATATTATATTATCTTAACCATGTAATCTCCTGGTGTTGCCATTTCTCCATGATGTTTCTTATCTATCGAATATACACGAATTAATAACTCATGCAGAGACTTAATGTTTAATTATTAATAATTAATGCATTAGTAACTAATTGTAAGTGATTAAATAAAATTAATCTCATAATATTTAAGCAATGCTCGATCTCGATAGAATTTTTTTTAATGTAAAATTTAAAATTAGCTTTCTTTACTCGGTTCACATTTCATAAAATAATATATTGCATCCGGATATACAGATTCAAGATGGACCCGACGAAGAGGGAAATTATTATACCAGACCTGGAAAATTGTCTGATTTATTGCCAACTCCATTTCCGAATGAGGAAGCGGCTAGAGCAGCCAATTTTGGTGTGTTCCCACCAGATCTGACTTACATCGTTTTCGCCAGAAGAAACGGTAGAAATTACTTATTTTCTTTGCTGACGGGATGGATGGAGCCGCCAGCAGGTATACCTTTAACCGACCATCAACATTTTAATATCTACTTTCCCGGAAACGTAATGGGTATGGCGCAGGTAATAGTATTATTCAATGGTATTATTCCGCATGTTTATATATATGTAGATGATTCGATGGGTTTTCTTTCCTTTTCTTTCATCTATAATCTCTTAATTAATTTGAGATAATATATTTGATACAAATTTTATCAGGCGCTATTCCTTTCACACAATCTTTAACACTCAGTACGAAATTTCAATTCTTATTTAAAATTAAGCAAAATAAAACATTGTCTATATCCATTAATGAGCCTTAACAGTCTCTACCTATAATGTTTTGACTTAGAAAACATTTTTTATTTTCTTTCTATTAAAGAAAATTCCAATTGACTTTCAGTCTCTCTCTCTCTCCCTCTCTCTCTCTCTCTCCCTCTTCTAAAGAAACAAACTATTAAAGAGATAGACAGAATAATGGCAAAATGAATAAAGGAAAATATGGTAATGAGGACATAGTTTAGAGATACAAAATAAATATTCATCAAATTAGTATCTCTGTAAATTTAAGATAAATCTCTTAATTAATTTGAGATAACACATTTGATACAAATTTTATTAGGCGCTATTCCTTTCACACAATCTTTAACACTCAGTACAAAATTTCAATTCTTATTTAAAATTAAGCAAAATAAAACATTGTCTATATCCATTAATGAGCCTTAATAGTCTCTATAATGTTCGGACTTGAAATACATTTGTAATTTTCTTTCTATTAAAGAAAATTCTAATTGATTTTCAGTCTCTCTCACTCTCTCTCTCTTCTCCTCTCCTAAAGAAACAAACTATTAAAGAGATAGATAGAATAATGGCGAAATGAATAAATAAAGGAAAATATGGTAATGACTGAACATAGTTTAGAGACACAAAATAAACATTTATCAAATTGTTCCCTCTGTAAATTTGAGATAAATGTCAATGAGACATTGATTATACCAAATTATACCTTATATCAAGAGACATTATTCATGCAGCAACATTGTTATTTATTTCGCTGATTAATCTTTCGTACTAATGAAATTTTAATTGCGCGTCCTCGTATTTGATAGTCGTTACAATGTGTTATAATATAGAATCAAATTTAGATGTTAGTTGATGGAGTAGTGGAATACGACGATGGCACTCCGTCGACGACATCGCAAATGGCAAAGGACATGGTCGAATTTTTAAGTTGGACATCCTCGCAAAACTTTGACACACGAAAACGGATGTTTATCAAGGCAATGGGAATATGTATTATATTAGCAGCTTCGATTGGTCACCATTTCAGACACATTTGGTCACACCTGAGAAGCAGGCAGATAGCATATGTGCCCAAAGGAAAATACTAAGAAATGTTCTCGCGAAAGATATTTCCAATAGAGACCCATAAGAAAAGTTAATTTCTCGACATTAAAAAGAAAACACAAAAGTACATTTAGTACATTAAGTAAGTTTGATGCCAATTGAAATGATTCGTAGAATTCAAAAGTTTAAAATTACTAATAATGAATTGAATGTTTTAGACTCGAATTGACGGAATATTTAATCGGAAAAAGTATCAAAGATTATCATAGATGTAATGTTAAAAGGCAAGCCACAAAAACACACATTTAAAATCGATTCTTCAAAAAATTATTTAATTTATTAATTATACAGTATATGTAATCAGTAAATGAGAAACAATAATTAACTGTAAATACAATAAAACGAACTTTAAAAATCTTACAAAAAAATGCAAAATAAAACGTTAAATTTCATTAACTCACAATAAATAGAATGTAATATTATCAATTTAATTGTCTTGAAAAAATTATATTTTTTATTATAAAGTTTAATTTGATATAAAGATAAAGCAGTTAGAGATTAGATATCAATTTTTCGATAAATTATTCTTAATATAAATTCTAATTCAGTTCTTTTCTATGTATAAGCATCTAATTTGTTAACACTTTACTTTAGCTATACAATCGAAATAGACTTTAGAGCAATTTTAATTGGATGCAGCCTGAAATCCTTACTTAGAACCGAGCACACGTCCACGTGCTTTTACAAAGTTGCATCAGCGTGTGCATCCGCGACTCGCGTATACGTATAACGTACATACGAAAACGCAATACCTAAATACAGCGGCGACTTTCGACGAAAATCCTATGTCCCCGCTTTTAATGCCAATGCAGGCCGATCGTGGAATAGCAGCGCGCGCGTGCAAAGTCGTATACAAAGAGCACAGATGGATCCAGCGACCGACTGCAGCAGTAACATGCGCCAACATCGATAATCGTTTCGCAATGCGCGCGCGGCCTTGACGATGCCCGCGTATATATCTTGCCGATCGGGCCGTCTAAAAATAGGAGCTTGTGCGCGCGCACGCTCACGTACGGGCAACAAACATTATAACGTCGTCTCTCACACAAGTCGTTAACTCCGAATGACCGGTGGTCGCTAGCGAGAATCCATCTATCTCGCTTGTAATAACACCCCCGCGCGTCTTCCCGCGACACCTCACCGCTTATTTTTAGGTCGCCGCGTAACGACACCTTGCCACAACCACCGCCACCACTCTTCCTCCTCCTCTCTTTCTTTTCCTCTCTCTCTTCGTACCACCTCTCGATCCGATGATCGACGACAGCGGAATAGAATGTCAAAAATAATATCGGGCGTTTCGGCGGTGGCTATATATAGGAGATGATGCGTCAGTGCAGAGCAACAAGTGAGGCCCGCGGACGTAAGAAGAAATGCCGCGCCGCGCCGAGGGGGCGACCAAAGACGGGAAGCGGGGGTGGGATGAAATCGAAAATATACGGAACGATGAATGAAACCTCCGCATTGACGTCGCCAAGACGTGCCAGGCGATGTCAAGATTATCCAACTCGTGCCGAGACTGTTTTTGAATGCATCTTCGGAGGAAGGTGGCGGCGCGGGCGGCGACGGGGCGGCGGGCGGAAGCGGGGACGTGTGGTGCCAAGATACGCGGCAGATATCTCGAAATATCATCAATCGCTCCGGGAATTTACTATACCGGTGAGACTGATGTGTGTACTGCCGCCCCGACATCAACGACTCGCGGGCGCAAGAAGCAAAATACAAGTGGAAACTGGCGTAATTTCAGCAAGAATAACTTCTCGCGCGACATAGATACGCGATTGAAATGAAAGCTTGGTATTACTATATGTAGATATATGCATGCAGGAGTGAGTGTATACCACAGCCAATTTATTATTTGCAGTCAATCCGCGTCGTGTTCATATAAATAAAATTAATATAAATTGATCTTTTGCATAGCAAAAGCCAAAGGAACACTCAGGGAAATGTTTCGCTGTTCCAGCTAGAATTCTAAATATTACACTTAAATTATATCGCTGTTTTTCGTATCTGCTAAAAAATTGTCTGTCATACGTAGAATTTATAGCAGCAATATTCTAAGAATATATGTATGCAAGAAAATATAGGTCTCAACCAAATATGATTGGAGTCTGGACTGATTAAACGTCATAGAGAAACTTTCTTGCTAAATTTGACAAATATAGTTCAGATATAATTTCTGTCTCTATTATTATTTATATTGATTAAACACAAAACATATGGTATCGCAGTGCTTACTAATCACTTATCCGTTTTAGCTAATTTTTTGTATCTAAATAATTCTCGCTATAATTGCAAGATTACTTTTTTCAGTGAATGATCCATGATATAAGAATATATCGTTTAAAGTTTAACGATCACTTCTTGGAACAATCAAAAATTGGTCTCAAAATTTATAAACCAATTAATATAAAGTCGCCATTGGAAATTTAACGCCGGAATTTTAACCTTCAACTATATCGGTCTCACAGATCTTGAAAGATCTTAAAAAACTTTACTTGTCAACAATTTTCTTATTTGTCACCATTTAAATATATATTTTATTTCTATTGCATACGAGATTTTTTTGTTAACCCTCATATTAAAACATATTTTTCCTTTTCCCCATCAACAAATATTCAGAAAACATACACTTTTATTATAATTAACTTATAAAATTAGCGGAGCATAATAGCGGTCTGCCAGACCGACATTGTGGTTAGTGTGATTTATTTGGATGTGGTGGTTTAAAGGTTAAAAACCAATATTCAGATTACGTGCAATATTATACCTAGTATTTTTATACCATACACTGAGGGAAATGTTTCGCTGTTCCAGCTAGAATTCTAAATATTACACTTAAATTACATCGCTGTTTTTTGTAAGAAATTGTCTGTCATACGTAAAACTTATGGCAGCAATGTTCTAAGAATATATGCAAGAAAATATAGGTCTCATAACCAAATATGATTGGAGTCTGGATTGGAGTCTGGGCTGATTAAACGTTATAGAGAAACTTTCTTGCTAAATTTGACAAATATAGTTCAGATATAATTTCTGCCTCTGTTATTATTTATATTGATTAAATACAGAACATATGTGGTATCGCAGTGCTTAATAATCACTTATCCGTTTTAGCTAATTTTTCGTATCTAAATAATGCTCGCTATAATTGCAAGATTACTTTTTTCAGTGTAGATACATCAATATACCAAATGACATACCTATTTCAACTATGCGAAATTAATTACAAGAAAGAAATGTCACACGTCATATTCACCGGATCCTGACATTAAACAGTGAATAAGGAAGCCGTCGATGTGGACGAGAGAGACTATTTATTATCCTCACTACTTCTGTCGAATGTATTACTTTAGAAAGAAATTTCTCGCGAAGAAACTGATTGTGTCGCGATTGTATCGCAATTTAATATAAATTGAGCTTCCGAAGTAGATCGATCGAAACTGTATGGACGATGCAGGTTATTCTTACGGAAAACAATTTGGCACGCAGATCCAACATGTGTAACTTCCTACGCGCCTACGTGTTTATTTCGAGAGATAAGAGATCTTTTTTTAAGATAATAAAATACGATGTACAAGAAGAAAGATGCCAAAATACCGCCAGTTGAAAGACATAAGTACTCGTATTATTATAATAGCGAAGACTTGCAAAAACGTTCAGGAATAAAGCGCCTATTAAACCGGATTTAGGCTAACAATAAAGCAAGAAAGAGCAAACGAATGAACAATTTGTTTCAATAAATGCGACTCATGAGTTCGTTTCTTTCCGTAGAATTATCGCTCAAAAATTTATAACATATATATGTAACATTGGCTGCGTTCGGCAGTAGAGAAAGCAGCTTTGCAACTGTTCTTGAAATTCTTCAACATGATTGGTCCTTGCCCTTAGTTCTTCGTGGATCCAAGTGTATAAACCAATCGTATCAAAGAATTTTACAACAGTTGTAAAGCCGCGTTTTTCTGCTGAACGTAGCCACTGCTTGTAAATCTGCAGATATTGTAGATACAATACAGTCGAACCTGGATAACATGCAATCTCTATAACTCGAAAAGCACGATCGAATTTTTTCCTTTAAAAGCCATTATAGTCGGAAAATTATAAACTCTCGTGCAAAGCTTCTGTAAGTCGAATTTTCATGTCAATTCTGTTTTATTCAAACTTTGATCAGTCGAAACTTCTATAACTCGAAGATTTCTATAGCTCCTCCCTTGAGATTCGAGTTATCGAGGTTCGACTGTACATTGTGCAAAGTATATACTTTTGCGGCATCCATCACTTTCACGAAATGCATAAACGCGTATCAAAGTGCGGAATGCGTGTAGACGAGAGTGTGGATCTGTTTTTGAATGAAACCTCCACGTTGACGTCAGACGGACGCGTCCACCGAACGTCGCCCATCGCGTTATCTAAGAAGATGCTTGTTTTGCAAAATCATGCGGCATTTTCAGCACGCGCTGCCAGACACCCTCCGCAACGCGAATCCCGTGTATCCCGCGAAGAGACTTACGTCGAGCTCTCAGAATAGTGAATCCGGTCGGAAATAACTTCGCACTTTCGGTAATATGGCCATATGGTTGCGGCCACGATGAAAATACGTACGCTTGTGAAACGTCGAAGCCCGCGCGTATATCTCCGCCGCCGAGCATTCAACGTTTAAGAACGACCGGTCGCCCGAGCCCTGCTAGGTCTCCAATTAAATAGTCATCCGTCAAAATAGAATTCACGTAAACTATGCGGGGATCAAAGTCATGTTTGCTTTGGCTCTCAAGTACTCGTACATGGATTATAATCAGCTTGATTAAACGCCAAACATTGGGGAAATCCGAGGAATTATTTCATGATGTCTTTCGTAAAACTATTAAAATTACGAAATTTTCGTATTAACTGTAAGATTGGACTTCAAATTACAATCACGTAGCATATTTCGATTAATGGCAAACAAAAACAAGCAGTTATTGTTTCTCGTAATTTAACATCTTTAACATTATCTTAATTTTCTAATTTCTTGTAGCTTGTCTATCCATGTTTATACGGATAAATTGATTTTACATTATTTGAAAATAAAATAAAGTAAGGTTCAATAAATATTTTATCACAAAACAACTAAATTCTTTTGTACAGATTATTGCAGCAAGTATTTATAGTAAGTTATGTTAAAATATATTGTTAAAATATGAATTTTCAACGTGTCACACACACACACACACATATACACGCACGCGCACGCACACAAAATAATAATTCTGATAATTATCGCTTATTTTCTCACACATAACTTCGTAAGAATGTCAAAATTTCGATATTCCATACTTAAAAATAATTTAACATTAACGTTGCACTGGTGAAATAATAAGCGATACATCTGACGAAAACGATCAATTCATGAACACATAAGATATATCTCATATATCGTGTGTTATACGAGTATAATTCATTTTCTATAAATTTATTATGAATACGGGAATGAGGCAATGCATAAATTAGAACAAATGCAATAAGGAGTTATTGTATCTCCACTGCATTCTCTGTTAAGAGAGATTCCATCACCTCTAATTTGTCTTGCCCTCGGGAATTTACTCGTCAGTTAAATTTGGCCTGAGCGTATGCTTAACGATCTTAAGTGAGTCTTCCGGGGCGTCATCGTTACGATCGAACAAAATCTTGGCACTTCCAATCGTATCTTCGTCGACACTTAGGAGCTTATATGAGACGCTGCAATTTTGAGAAACCACGCCGATTATCCGGCTGCCTCTCATTTCCGTGCGCCAACACAGCCGCTCGTTAAAATAGAAGATCACGCTATCCTCTCTCTTTCTCTCTCTCCCGATTCCCTTCGTTTTACCCTGTCATTTATTTATTTATTTTTCTTTACCCTACGTTTATTTTCGTATTGGAAAGCTAGTATTTTACGATCGGAATGCGAGTTAACCCATATAGTTAATTTAATAAGTTAAAAAAGTGAGTTGGCCAAGGTAGAGATCATTAAAATCTCGTTTCCAACCGTTTATTCGAATCGAATCCTTCTTTTCGAACATGCACTTCGAACTTTCGATACGAAAGAATAATCATTTTCCTGTGGGTATAAAGAAAAAAAAACCGTGAGAAACTGTTTTGTTCTAACATTAAAATCTCTATTGCATGATCTATCAGCCTCGAATAATTTCTGAAGAACAAAACTTTTTAGCTTTGTACAAACTCAGAAACTCACAAGTTAGATTTATACAACTAAATATTTTTACTTTATATTCATAATTTTCACAGAAATGCCTAACGTTTGATGAAAAATTCAGTATTTTTATAACGCGTAAAATATTTAATATTTCCATATAATATATTGATTAATTAAATTCTGTTGAGCTTCCGCTGCTGAAATTATAATCCATAAATAAGCGCTTTTACGATCACTCGTTTACTTTTATGGTTAATATACATATATGAACTATTTTACATTTAATGCTTCAAAATAGAAAAAAAATGCAAAAAGCATGCATGCATATTATATATTTAGATGATATGTTGATACTGAAAAAAAAAGGCAAAAGTTTGGAGATGTTACGAATTTCAATGAATAAAAATAAACTATACCGCGCGACAGTTGAATTTGATTCAACATAATTTTCCAAATTGGATTTATATACATCACCGTTAAGATTGGTATATCGGCTAAGCTATTTTCAAATGTCAGATACCGTCGGCACATCATTCATCTCCAAAACGACCATCGGTTTCGCGTGACGAAACGATTCCGCGTCCAATAAAATCGTTATCGCCGCGCTTAAAGTCGCGCACGCCGAGAGAGGAAAACGTATATAAAAGCTGCACGACAGGAGAGATAATCGAGCGGGGTTTATTTCGACGACTTGGCACAACACTTCCGATTAATAATAGTTGTAAACGTCTCCCACATATCTCGCGACCGGACAAACAATATATTTCTGTCAGCGACAGCTCGATTCGTGGGAGGAGGTCTTGCCGGTGTGTCGTAATAATCGTTGTCGTCACAAGGCAGACCTTTTACGCCAGGCCACCCCCTCTCGGCTCTCCCCTCCCCCGCTCCCCTCGCCAAAGGGTAAAATGAAATTGGATAGGTGTGTGTCCAGTGTCGGTATCGATATCATAAATTCACAGAAAAGTGTGAACGCGGACGTCACACCGTAACGCAGAAACGCTATATAATCTTCTCGCACGGTATATGAAAAAAGAAGTCTATGTAGTAGCACGGAGTATCTTGCTTGAAAATATCGCAGATGTTTTAATTTAAAGCCAAGTTCTTTCTCTCATCGCGATCATTCACGGATTAAATGTCCGCACTACCTTAACAGGTCTACGGGTCCAGGGATGCCGGGACATTCCCTCTTCATTCATGTGGAGATAAGCCAGAAGAACTCAGGCATGAGCGTCCTCTAATTTCGAGGAAAGAGACGTACGAAGACACGGAGAAGAGAACGGAAGGACGGTGAACGCGCGCGGGGGGAAGGACGTGAGAGCTGGCTTCGAGGAATAGCAGCTTCTTACCCAACCAACCGGCTGCCAATATTTCATTCATATTATTATCCTGGCCCGGTGGGACCTGCTTCGAGTTATTTTGGTTTATTCGTTGCTGCGGACGCTTAAAAAAAAAAAAAGTTCAATATCTTGTCGACGTACGCGATCTATATCATCGGCGGATGGTATCAATTCGTTCAAAATGTACGGAATGAACTCCAAATATAAATTAATTTTACACTACTACAATTATGTCCTTTAAACCACTATATCGATCTCACAGACCGCTATTGAAACGTTACTTGTCAACCATTTTCTTATTTGTCACCATTTAAATATATTTCATTTCTATTGTATACGAGATTTTTTTTGTTAACCCTCACATTAAAACATAGTTTTCTTTTTTCCCATCACAAATATTCAGAAAACATACATTTTTATTGTACGTAACTTATAAAATTAGCGAGAGCATAATAGCGGTCTGTCAGACCGACATTGTGATTAGTGTAATTTTTGAGATGTGGTTTAAAGGTTAAAAAAACTGAAAACTAAACTAATAACAATTTTGTGTGTGTGTGTGCGTGAACTGAGAGAAAAATTTTTTGTATTTGTAACTATATTTGCAAAGTACTATAATTATGATTATTACTACTATAATGTTAGTAATAATAATTTATATAGTTTTATTAACAAATATATATAGTTGACATCAACAAATTTTGAAACTTATTATATATTATAATCATTATTGCCATAAAAATGGTTGCAATTTTACCATTATTTAACTATAATTTACAGTAAGTTTCAAAATTTATTGATGTCAACCATATATATTTGTTGATAAAACTGTACATATAATTATTATTATTAATATTACAGTAGTAATAATCACAATTATAGTACTTTGCAAATATAGTTACAAATACAAAAAATTTTTCTCTCAATGTGCGTATGTGTGTGAGCGAATGTAGTATAAATATTCTGAAACTTTTACCAGACTGTTAAAATAATAACAACGGAAACAATGCGAATAATAAAACTAATTTTTATTGTGTGGCACAAATACATCGATCATATATATGTATCTATCTCATTAGAGGATATAATTTTAATTATACCTTGCATAAAAGTCTGTCAAATGCGAGGAATCTTGTCGAATTTCGATTGCTTGATAGTTAAAATTACTTGGGAATTTGAAACGTAATCTTTCTTGATAATAATTCGATGATTGACGCACGTTCGTACGCTTGATATTGGAAAAATCGTCATTGGAAGAATCGAGCACGAGATAATAAAAAAAAAGAGAGTAAGTCATGCTGCACATGCATGCCTGCCAAAATCAACGGTCTAGCAAAGTCAAGTTCGAACGTCCTACGCGGTTGTGAACGAAAGTTTGTCGAAGGTCACGGAAAGAAGACGCGATTCGGAGCCTCATTGATGCCGGCGATTAATTATGAACGCGTGCATCAAGATCATTGCGCCACATTGAGAAATAAAAATGCATCTAGAGAGTTGAACGATCCTCGATCTCTTCCCGATCGTTCATGGTCGGGTCCTTTCCCTCTCTAAACCATTTGTTTTGTGCTTGAACATATTGAATAAGATTTACATATAAAAGCAGTATCCGCGAAAATATATGTATAATTATATCAGGAGGTACCCTACATCGCTGCAAATGTTAATCAATATAAAATAAATATGAATTGAGTCCTCCTCGTGCATATCGCTTGTGCAGTTAATTAAAAAGCAATTCCGCACTTTGATGACACGTGTCCTCCCAAGCTAGGGCACTAGTAGTTATATTTTTGTTAAATTGATAAATTGAAATAGTCTCTTTGTATGCAGCAAAAGACATATTTCACATGACAGTGGCGGAGCCAGACTTTGGGAAATATTCGCAGAAATATAGTACACGTGTAAGTTTGCCGCATGGAGAACATTTTTCCGACACAGTCCTATCGACCATCTCTCCAGAACATTCTCGCGCGCGTCGTATCTTCCTGCCAATAAAATTGAGAGATAGGGCAACCGTCCCTATTAGTGTGCCTGTCCCTATTAGTGTGCTTTTATATTTAAATAAGTCATAAAAATAAACTGGTACAAATAAACAGACAAAGTATTTTTTTTATTAAGCTAATACTTTAACTTAAT
>NW_012028046.1:143552-146461 GCF_000956235.1 Wasmannia auropunctata
TCCGATCTGTAATTGTCCCTATTAGTAAAGTATTAATTTAGTAAAAAAAAAACTTCGTCTATTTATTTATACCAGTTTATTTTTATGACTTATTTAAATATAAAAGTACACTAATAGGGACAGTTACCCTAACAGTTGAAGAATTTTTAAGTACATAATTGAAGTATTCACAAATATATATTGGTGCGCGTTTTTATTACTACACGGTTGAAAAATTTGTGTTAATTTTAATTCATCTCGCATGTCTCAAACGGTCCACTCAAATTTTTGTGTTCATTTAACGCAAGATGAATATGTTAGAAAGTAACACAAACATTATGTAAAAATTAACACAAAAAATGTAACACTTTAATACAATTTGAAAACAAATTGTGGAAACATTATTCCTCAGTAAAAGTAACACTTATAACATATAAAATTAACAAGTTTATTTATCTTTTATTCATTTATCTTAGAATTTACAGTTTAAAACTACTTTATTTTTATGTTATTTATTCATTTACCCATAAATTGTGTTATTTTGACACTGAGAAATATTGAATATCAATTTAACACGAAATATTTAAATAACATAATCACATTATGTTAATTTAACAAGCAAATATGTTAAAAATTCAACACAAAATTTTAACAAGAAGGTGAGTGGATCGTTTCCAACATAAATACAAAACGTTTTTACTGTGTACTACTCGATATTTAAGTGATATTTATTAAATTTTTAGAGCGAATGTGCGAAATCAAGTTTCTTCCGTTTAAATAAAAATTGCACGAAATGATTTCCACGAATATATCATAAATATTGCTTACACTAAAAGTTTATAATAAATATTATTGATAATTTTATAAATAGAATATTTCTGTGCATTACGTGACAGTTCTATACTTTTCGTTTCGCAATACAATGCTGCAAAGCAAATCCAACTCTTCTGTAAAACGTGCAAAGTAAATAGAATCATTAACAATCTAGTTGATATGATCGAGCACCCGGTATCGGTAGTAGTTACGAAACGCGTAACGCAATATGGCGTTGGCTAAAAATAGAAGTGCACTCGATATGTGCAAACTCACCTCGTCTCCGCTGCGCTTCATTAGCCTGACCGGCTGCGTTATTTAATGCGTCCGTGTGCATTATAGGCGCGCGTCGACGTTGCTGATCCTCGCAAATGACACCGCGTCACATTCGTACATCCGCGCGGATTAGCGACATTTTGCGTTGTTTTTGTGAAATTTCACACAAAAACCACCGAATAGGAATTCTTAACAGAATTTCTTTTTTACAAAGATATTAACAATACCGCAACTTTTCGCAATTAACAAGCTTCTACGTGCACGTCTTTTCAAAGTTTAAGTTTCAAATTTTACATGTTCCGATACGTCAATTTGGAAAAGCGCGTCTTAAACGAAATCATCACATATATATACAGGGTGTCCCGAAATTCGCGAATCAAAATATCATAGCAAGAAAGTCTTCGAAAAATTAATTAAACAAGTTATGTGTAAATTTTTATTTTAAGCAATAGTTTTTGAGATATAAGGGTTTAAATTTAGCCAATTATAGATTAGTACTCGCGTGAAGTGCGCGACCACTAACATTATCGACGCGCTCACGGACACGTTTCCGTTTAATCGTAATCTATAATTGGCTAAATTTAAACTCTTATATCTCAAAAACTACTGTTTAAATTAAAAATTTACGAATAACTTTTTTACTTAATTTTTCAAAAACTTTTTTGCTATGATATTTTAATTCGCGAATTTCGGAACACCCTTATATAACGATAATTCACAGAATTTATTTTCACTCATAAGTAATTAAAAGAAATATTTAATACTTCAGCAAGTTTTGTCAAAACAAATTCGAAAAAGAAATGTCCAAAATATCAGATTTTTGAGATTCTATGAATATAAACATAATTCTATCGTCTTTTTCTCAAAGTGAAACGTTTGCAACGTGCTTGATTTGACGAATGACGATTCAGAAACGACTCGTGCCAGCGTAAACAAAAACACAATGAAAAACCGTCGCATAGAATGCGATTTACGTACAAGTGCGAGACGCACTAAAGACGAATATACATATTTCAGTAGCTGAGATAGTTAGCTCCGTCTGGACTGCGCGTGCAGCAGATCTCGGGCCGTGGTAACGTTGCATACGTCACTGCGCCCCATCGTATTGCATGGGTCATCGCAGCGCGGCAAAAGTGCATGCTCTATTAATATAAATGCCGAGCGTATACATACGTACACGCGGCACGGCGTGGCCGCGTGCACGTAAAATTCAGCGCGTAACAAACGCGCGCTCTCTCTATTTCGGGGATCGTGCCGGACAATAATATTCCGGAGCATGCGGGCGTGCAGAGGCGGCATACGATATTTTAGAACCTTTGGCACAAATTGATTTTATGGCTCTTCCTGCTTAGATGTCACGAAAGTTGTCTTGTCTATCAAGGAAGATTCAAAGGTCGCTGCAAGTATCATTTAAATTCTCATTTAATTCTCAGTTTAAGATAATACGCGAATACGTTATAAAATATACATTGCTTAGAAGTATTATAATAAATATTACTGAAACACAAAGATGTTTATTATCGTGTTATTGTGTGTACAATTGTCTTATGTAATATTAAGGGGTTACACACCACCTCTGAAGTTTTAAAATGATACCTTAAGTTTGGGAATTTTTTATGGATAAATGAATAACTGTAATTAAAATCTGCTTAGACGACATTATTATGTATATATAAGAAATCAAAAAAATATTTGTTTATTTTTCTTATGTCCAAAATAGCGGCGCACTGACCTACATTTGCGGAATCCCTTTTTTTTCTATCGGTGTACAGGATTCCAGGCACATGGTTTGATTTTTTTAGTCTCTTATATATGTACAGTCATGAACACATCGGTTGCGA
>NW_012028046.1:146481-156031 GCF_000956235.1 Wasmannia auropunctata
TACTATCTTTAGTCTAGAAACAGAGACACCAATCGTGGTTCGCATTTGCAAAATATTAGTGCGTTTTGAAACCTATAAAAAAGAAAGTATCGCAATCGATGTGTCCGTGACTGTACAACACAATGCCCTCTAAACAGCTTTTAAATACAGTTATCTATTTACCTCCCAAAAAAATCCCAAACTTAGGTATCATTTTGAGGTCTCAGGGGTGGTATACCCCTTTAATAAAAATAAAACATCGAAATTTTTTTTTCTTTTCAAGTTTCCCAGTAAGGCTCTCTCGCGCTTCTACGGTAATCTGACGCTACGTGTTATCTGGATATTGCGAATACAAATATGCATTGCGTTGTGTTTCACGGTATCCTTGTCGTCGTCGACGTCGTCGACTCGGTGGTTGAATCGCGTGTTTCGAACCAACCGTCGAGAATTCACGCTATGTAAGCGGCATTCCGGAATTCTTGGCATCACACGGCGAAGACGCGTGTCTCCGCGATTCGCACGATATTCTATCGACTATAATTTTTTTTTGGCTAAGAGTTGCGATGTTTTACCATCGTACCAGAGGATATAGTAGACGATAGACATATAAAAATAGACGATGAAAGAAAATATTTTCTGAGTTAAAATATTAAAACATATGTGAAGTTCAGAATTTAAACACTTTGAACATGTATATGTATATTGAAGCTCGTTGTTGTAGTTCAAAAATTATGACTTTGTGTAATTCTTTTACTAAAGAAATGTCGATGTCAAATCTGTAAACAAATCTCATTCAATAGTTTAAATTGTTCGTATAAAATTAAATAAAAACAAAACATTGTTATCCATACAGCAGTGTGAACATGAGATTTGCAAAGAGGGTTATTTATTTTATATTTCACAAATTGTCTATGAGCACGCAAACTTGTAAAATTAATTATCGGAAATAATATACGGATAATAACGTGAAAATCTAGATAGATGTATGGTAGGTTGTTTTAATATATAAATAAAGATATAATTCAAGAGGAAAGCGAATTTTTTAAACGGTCTACGTATTAGAGATATTTGTAATCCTTTTATACCAATATTGTGTTTTAATGTTTTATTAAATATTTGATTTAATTAAACATTCTTTAACTTTCATTTAACTTTCGTCCATTATCCATTTATTCACGTGAGACACATAGTTCTATTGCTCATACAATAGTATTATAGGTACAGTTATCAAAAAGCGATTTCACACTTTTATAACACGTGTTTTTTAGACTAGACATCTAATTATATTTTTATTAAACTGATAGCCTCTTTGCGCGTCACGCAAAACTTTCATGAACAAAAGCGAAGTCAGATTTTGAAAAGATTCGCGAAAATATCGTCACTTATGTAAATTCGCCACGAGGCAGTACTTATTTCTCTGGCAATCCTGTCGGCCATATTTCCAAAATATTTTCACACACATTGCACTTTTTGTCAATAAAATCGAGAGAGAGTGCAAATTAATGCGTGAAAATTAATTATTCAATATATTGATAATTAAATAAATGCGAAAATTGTGATCGATGACGCGGACCTCGAACAGACTCTACGATACATTTTCCATGTAATTTTGTTACATTTTGCATTTAATTTACCTATCGGCATACAAAATCATGAAAATTATTCACAATTTGTATATAAAAATAAAAATCGATATAATTTTGATTAACTCGACTCTCAATATTTATGAAAAATGTACGTTATGCTAATTATCCTGTTGTGATGAATATAACAATTCTTACACATTTACAAAATCGAAATCTAAATTAAAATGTATTCAATTGCAAATCTCACACGGAAAGAACAATTTTGCTGAATCCAGATCTGAGAATAATTTTTGTTCAATAATCAAAATAATTTAGTGCAAAAGTCAAAATGATTGCTAGAATATCAAAACGTTTTATAGCAATGCTTATCAGTTTTAACATTCCAATAAATTATTTTGATGATTCAACAAAAAATTATTTTTGGATCTATATTTAGCAAAATTTTTAGATTTTTCAACAAAATCTTCTTCTCTTTCTTTTCGTGCAATGTACAAATGTAATTTTAGAAATCGTGATATATTCACATGCACAATTACTGCAGAGATAGAGATTATATTTTTAGAGATTATATGATACGATTTGTGTAGTGATCATCTGATATGGATTTAAGAGCGTTGGCAGCGAAAATCATCAAATTTCTGACACTGACATTGTCTTTTTGATCAAATCACATTAATTATCCAAAAAATAACGAGAGAGAGAGAGAGAGAGAGACGAGGGAGAGGATTCGAAGGAAGCCGCTTTATCGATGTGCATCAATTATATGATTTTGCTTTACTGATGCACTATAAAATTACTAAATGTTACCGCAATGTAATAAAAACTCTTTCCTTATATGCAAATATACATATATGTATATATCCGTATTTACACCCTTTTCCCCCCTAACACGCGCACACACACATACCTTTTGCTGCAACTGCGCTCGTCGATGGATGCTCGCTGGTCATCCTGGTTGAATATCTGCCGCACATTTACCCTCTCGGAATATTCAATCACCGTTTACTTCTGCATCGCATCAGCTTCCTGAAAAAGATGCAAATAAATATAAGATTGAAGGTCAATTTTTACCTTCGAACTTAACTGGTCGATTATTCCATTGGAATCGACCAATCGCATTTGTCACTAAGAACTGAACCAGAACTAATCAATCACGATTGACACTTAATTGGTCAGTTAGGGTAAACCCGGTATATACGCCGCACCTATTAAAAACTTAATTTATCAGATATTATCTATTAAGTTTAAGTTAAATGAACTATGCCAGTACGAACTTTATACTGTTTACTATTATAAAAAAAATATTAGGAATCCAAATTATTTATTTTTTATATTAAAAAAGAAATTTCTTTAAACCCTTGCATTTTTGCCTTAAAAAAATAGGAGTGGGTTATATGGCTATTCATAAGTAGGATAAATGACTCGAAAAATACACAAATAATCTAAATAATAATAGTGAATAACACGTGAATTGACAACGTAATTTGCATTTACTCATTAATAAATAAATAAGGAACGTATTATTACAGATTATGAATAAGTACATACATAAGTATATACATACATGAATGTTATGATTAATGTATTGTAAAGGGCGTATTATCACGTATTATTATTTACTTTTATATTTACAAATAAATAATAGAGCGTCTGTGCTACGGCATAAATCCCACGTGTTAAAAATGCTGTATATCCCAAACAGATGAGATATACGAGACAATAAACTAAACAAAGAATATAAGAGCTAAGCACTTGTATTTTGCTATACTCTATCCTTTATTAATCCTTTACACTTATATACCACGAAATAACCACAAAGCCTTTTACATTTCCTACAATAATCATTTTATGTAGATTATAACTTATGATTGCGCTACTTATTACAGTGATAAATCGATTTAACTTACAATAATTTTATAAATATTAACAGTAAAAAACTGAAATCACAACATAATACTAATATAACATAAAGATATGTAACAGAGTGGTTGCGAGAAAATTAGTTTCATTTTTTCTATTTTTTCTGACTTCTGCGGCGTAAATCCTCGCGCGGCGTATATACCGGGTTTACCCTAAGTTAATCAAAGATAGTGAAATTGGCCCTAAAAGACGACGCATTAATCAAGTTTAAATGTCATTTTAAAAACGACACATCGTATGTATAATAAAAAATAAAAGTATAACTGCGTATTATAAAATAGAAATTGCTATAGTCAACATTAGTCCAACGCGACAAGGTAAAAAAAAATTTATAACGACAGTCCCGATAATCATAAGTACATAAAAGATGATTGATTTGTCTATGTAGTGGTCTTGATGTCACATTTTAACACCGATTCAATTACAGAGCCGTGAGACACGTTTTAGATCTTTCCCATGACACATCGGCATTTCTGTTTGGCACGAGTTGCAAGGAGGAAGTCTGTGGTTGTTATCTGGATATATTTATAGGGCACCAAACCGTGTTGCAAACATGAGAGAGAGAGAGACAGAAAATGAATTGTTTACAAATTATTTAATAACCACAATACTTGCGGAAACCACAATACACTGAATAACTATATAATACTTTAATATTTCGAAAAGAATCTATCGATGCAACTTAAAAACATCTAAATAGTCACAATTTTGATATTGTTTGTTTACATAATTTAAATGATACACTTTTATTCTTGTATTATTCGTGTATTTATTGTATCTTGTATTTATTGTATCTTGTATCTTGTATTTATCTTGTATTTATTGTATCTTGTATTTATTGTATCTTGTATTTATCGTATTGGTATGCATTTATATTTGAAAATTTAACATATAAAGGATTATATTAGAATATTAATTATATATATATACATATATATATATGTATATAATTAAATAATACTCTCCTAAATAATACTTGAAGAAATTTCTTACTTAGAAAGATATTTTTAAGTGTTAACTAACAATTAACGATTAACCGTCTTCTATAATGTCGTTGGTTTCTGCGCAAAAAAACACTTTGAAGATACTATCTTTACAGGGTCAGTTCTTTTTTTTTTTACGTATTTAAAGTAAATGCGTTATTTTTAGCGCCACGTGCGCTCAAGTCGGAAACGTATCGAGATAACAAAAGGCGGAAAAATATTCTAAAACCTTCCTTTCTGTCGCAGTTACGATATCATACAGATACTACTTGAATGCTGACCTAGTTGCCGCTGCCGTATAACGTTCTAAAATAGAACGAAGCGGAACAGATCGGGATAGCGCGACGAGACGACGAGGAATCTGCCGCTAGATTTTCCGATGATCGTCGGGACTTTCCTGACTTATTTACGCCGCGACAAATCAGGTGCAATAAAAAAAAAAACCATAGAGTCAAATACGAGGGACAAATCGCTTGACAATTTTAGAAATTAATAGTTTGTCTGAAGAGAATTAATTGTTAATTTTCGTGGACACTGTCAAATCAACGATTCATCCGCAATATTTTTTCATCTTATATAAAGAAGTAGGGACGATCTGCGCATGAAACTCAAAGTCAATTGAAACTACCAAAAGCACCGCTATAATAAGTATGAGTAATAATACAATATAATCAGCAATTAGATTGTTTCGTCCAAAAGTGAATTATGTTGTCAATCTAATACATATGACTGTTAAATTGCTTCAGTCGTCTCGGTTTCACTTGTTTTCGTCAAGATGTCGACATGTTCTATTATCACGAATTGCATCAGAAAGATTAGATAGTTCCTTACGAATCATCCGAGCGAAACTATCTTTTTGTATATAAAAAAGTAGATACACTCGACCAGCCACGTAAATATCCCACAGTCGCGCGTAATGAATCATTTAATTAGGATTCGAATTTGCGAGGCGAATTAATAGTCAACGGTTGCGCATGTAATAACTGTCTGTCCATAACAATTTGGTGGTTTGTCTTCATCGAGAACTGCTCGACAGATTGTGTGGCGTTTGCCGACGGTACCATCGTTGTGATTCGATAAAAAAAAGGGATCTCGCGTATTCCGCATTATATACTATTGTTTCACAACAAACTGTAGGTTTTTTCACTTCCGAGGTATAAAAATAAACTACTCGATCGATCACAATACGTGAACGTACAAATAAGGAGAGAATAGTTTCTCTGACATACAACTTGCACGAAAAATTGAAATGTGTGTAATAGCGATGTCGAATGTCGATGAATTTAATTTTAAAATCTTTAACAATTTTGCAATTAATTAAATAAGATAAGTTACAATAAATAATATTTAGCAAGAATTTTTATATGGATTGTAAATATTATTTTTATTTATAAAATTATTACCGGTTATTTACAAATGCAAATATATTACATATTATATACATATATGAATAATACATTACGTATTATACATATACGAATCACTAAATAAATGATGAAATATTGCTTTATTAAGCATAAATTTAAATTTAAGATTTGTAATATTCTCTATATAAATTTTACGGTTAAACTATTAGATATACATTATTAACATATTATTAGTTATATTATAATATTAACGTAATTATAAATACTGTCAAATAAATAAATAACAAGCAGTATAACAATTTTTAAGTAATATTTTAAAACAATCCGCCAGTTTCTATTAACCTATATCATGTAGTCGAAAATTCTCCAGCGTCACTCATCGCAATATTTCGCACGTGTCTCTCTGGAAAAAAAGTAATACGATATATACCACATTCATCGTCCAACAAACATTTATAAATAGAACATAATATATATTCCGTGCAACTGTAGTCATAAAAATTTATATTCCCACCACTTGCCGATCGAAACGGACTGCTATTTGCAAAACGGAAGGACCAATTTGATTGAATTTTATGGATAAAAAGCGAAATAAAATGTTTCATCAGCGTGCAATCCATTTTTTTTTCAATATATCGAACTGTACCTGGTATGTCCGATAAAACTAATAATAATTGTAAAATAAATGTTTTTTACCTCTGACCGTGCACGTTTTGTTGTCATGCAGTTATCGTTTGCAGGTTATCGTCTTTACCGTGATAAATATAAACATGACAGAAATAGAGGAAAAAAAAGAAACGAGATACATAAAAAAAAATACCTACACCTAATTAATTAGACATAATGGGCCTGCGTAATTACATATAACGTTACATAATTATGGGATGCTTAATTAAAAGTTCGCGACGTGACTTCTGGTTTATCGACGCCTAAATTTAATTATTAAGACTATTTGGACTTATTGATTTGGTTTCGCGTCCATTCGTGCTGCTGGCGAGCAGCTGAATACATATCGCAGATGCGCCTTTTCTCTTGCGCGCGATGGCACAATTCTGATTTGAAATAATTACCGGGCAATACATTTCACGGCTGATGTGTACCGGTTACTGATGAAAATAGATTACACAATACACAGTAATGACGAAGCGGAAAAAAAAAGCGGCAGGACAAATGTCACACGTTCGATATACAAATTTATGCGCGTTGCGAGTGTGTTTGAGTTACATCAAATATTTAGAAACGTAATTTCAACCCAACGTAAAATTTTCCATATTGTGAATGCAGCGAAACGTGTTCCGAAGCAATTATTGCGTATTCAAGTAAACACGAAGATAATTTTCTTGAACGCATCAAAGTTACAATGACTTCAATGAGTATTTGCACGATTTGATACACGTGCTGTATCGACATTATTTGCGTAATAACAGCTGATAAAACAACACGATCTCAGCTGGTCTATCGCATCGATCGCGCGTGTGATAATCGCGCTCTCACAAAATGCAAAACATAACATGGATGGTATTTTGAAACATTATTTCTGTTAATTAATTCAAACCGCAACTATGTATATTCATTTATTCGCAAAGATTATTACATAATGCTTCCTCTCGCGCGTGCTTTTATTCGGTATAATGTAACGAAACGTATCGTTGGAACGCGTGGTAAGTGAACATTTTCGAAAGGGAAGCTCGAAAAGGGAGAATAAACGGCAAAGTGCTTTATCGATCCTCCACACGCAGTTAATTCGACGCAACTCATTACTTAATAAAAGCGGGATATATTTATAACTCGCTAGCTTCCCTATAAATTCTGACCTATAAGGATATTAAAAATATAACGGCCGCGACGCGACATGCGAATAAAAAAAGATATAAAGGTTAAGTCCACGCGCCGCTCTCGTCGTTCTCGTTCATGGCGCAACGTTTATTGCCGTGTACTGCCGGCGCGCGCGGGCTGATAGCCGCCGGCATTAATGCTCGCTCGCGGATTCTACGTGATAACACGCAAAAACTGTGCAGTCCGCTTTTTATCGTTCAACGCGGCCTCCCTTTACGTATAGCGAGCTTCTAAAGCCAC
The DNA here is from genome assembly GCF_000956235.1 of Wasmannia auropunctata. NCBI lineage: Eukaryota > Metazoa > Arthropoda > Insecta > Hymenoptera > Formicidae > Wasmannia > Wasmannia auropunctata. The sequence continues at coordinate 154,393 of NW_012028046.1, forward strand.
ACGACGAAACATGCACACGCGGCGAGTCGCGACTCAAATGAAAAAGTGGAGGATTGAATAGAAAATTAATTATCTCCCTGCGCAGATAACGAATGACGATTCAAACGCGGATGTCGAATCTTGCTTCTAATTCTTTCGGATTTCATGCGGTTTCTCATCTATCTACATCTTTCTAACCAAGCGCACACGGAAAGAACGATTTTGTTGAAAGGTCTAAAAATTTGGCTAAAAACAGATCTGAAAATAATTTTTTATTAAATCATTAAAATAATTAGTTGGAACGTTAAAACTGATATTTGCTATAAAACGTTTTGATATTCTAGCAATCATTTTAACTTTTGCACAAAATTATTTTGATTATTGAACAAAAATTATTTTCAGATCTGGATTCAGCAAAAGTTCTTTCCGTACAGGTATATAAATCTCCATAAATACTTAAAAACTTCTAAAAAGTCGTTCGAAGTTTTACAAAGTCTGAATAATTATCAAATTTTACCTTAAAAATTATTTGGTATTTATATTTAAAATATAACATAATACGCTATATATAATCATATACGCATATATACATTTGGTCAAATGCACATATAGATACACGCTTTACTATACTTGCAAAGAAACTTGGCAGAATTTTACCCAAAAAGATAATATAAATATTAAACTTGTAATGTTATTTTTAACATAGTTAAAAGCTCTTGACTGAACTGCTTTTTGTTTATCCGTAAAAAAATTTATGTTACTATATCCTTCCAAAAATATTGTTGTCATTTTGTGATTATTTTGATTTCCCTAAAAGATAATAACCCAAAAAAATTTGGTTTTTTTACGATTTTGTTGGCAAATATGTTGTGTAATAGCAGCACGAATTTTATGGATTATCTATACCATGTTGCCCCGTAAAATACAATATGGATAGAATCGAGAATGTATGATATACTATATGTAAAACGCGCAACATTCTGCATAAATATGCATTTATATAAGTACTGCAAGCACCAAGGCTTTTCCAGATTTTCTAAGGCCTATTAAATTTGTTCCTAGTAAGATTTAAACTATTAGGGAAAAGGTGAATAAGAGTATGCACATATAATAAACTTTTGCTTATAACAAAAATTTATTTAAAGAAAATAATAAGATAATTTAATTACATATAAAACAAGTCTGGTACCTTGAAAACATACTGACATAATAGATAATTGTATATACTATTTAATATAGAAAAATTTATATTAAGAAAAGTATAAAAATCTACAAATGCATACTCTTATCAGATAGGACGTCTAAAGGTTTATCTACAATAAGTGTAGTAAGCTGTAAGAAATTGACTAATCAGTCGATTAATCTCCTCACATTTGACTGTGTGGTTGGTTAATTTCTTGCGGATTACAGATAAATTTTAAGGCCGATTCGACAATAATGTAGTAATTAAGTCGTAAAAAAATTGACCAATCACAGTCGAATGTGTTGCTACACTATTGCAGAACCGGCTTAAGGTCCGTTCTATATCAATATAATTTTGTTTGAAAAATTTGTTTATATCTGTTAATATCATAGTTGTTAATATCATGTATCATAGTTTTCGAGAAATCTTAATGCGCTATTTAAAATGGGACACCCTGTATATATATATACAGAGTGA
>NW_012028046.1:160150-163281 GCF_000956235.1 Wasmannia auropunctata
AAAACTCGTATGTGTTAAGATACTATACTTGAGACGGTTTTAAATATGAGAACCAACTTTAATATGAATACCTAAAAGATCAAACTTCCTATGGACGTTTAGATATCCAGCCACTGATTCCAAGTCAAACATATGTCGTCCATTTCATGTCCATGGACGTGCGGACATAAAAGGGATACAAAATGAATGTTCATAAAACGTTCTGAGCTATCTGGGATAATAAATGTACGATATGATATGTAATATAATTTAGTTGCATAAAATGATTTGAATGGTAATATCAAAGATGAAAAAGAAAAACTATCTTTTTCTTCTTTGAGAAAAGAGATAATCATTAAAATAATAATCAGTATGCAAATACGATTTCTTGCATGCGTTGTGTATTTTGAATCTTAATATTGCACAATAAATTTTGTTTAATTCATTTAATGTAACATTCAAATTAAATTCATGATATGTTGAGTTCGGTTTCACAATTCACGGTTAACTCGATTTAATCAAAGTTCAATTTCGCTTTATCTTTTCATAATCTAAGAATTAGAAAGAGAAACAGTAAGCTAAATCGAGATTAAAGTTAATTTTATATTTGTGGAATCGGGTCCTTATTGTTTTCTTTATTCGGTTTACCAGCGCCAAATTTTTTTACATAAATTTTATTTAAATTCTGTTTTGTACTATTACTTTAATTTTATACAATGAAAATTTTCATTTCATCGAGAATATATATAATAATATATATAGTAAATATACATACACTCGGGTAAAGTATGCATTTTTATAATAATTTGCGCTATTTATGGATATTGTAGTAAGTCAAATTCAAAATTAGGATTCAGAATAATTGTACATTTATTATATATTTCGGGGAATCGGTATATTTTAATCTGTATTGGTTCGTGCTCGATCGCAAAGACTGATTTCTGGGTTTGTTGTTAGACCACCGAAAAATCAAGAAATTAACAAATTCATAGCGATTAATCGATCATTACACGATATACACAAGAGAACATTTCTCTTATATCAAATCTTTAATATACAAATGACGTGGTACTTGGGTTAAGGAAGCGCAACTTTTTTTAATTGAAGACTATCATCTGAGTTTTATTTTTTAATTTAATACAATAATTTTATGAAAGAACGACTTAGGTTTTATTTCTTAAAATTTAAATTAAAGTTTGGTAAATATTTAGGTCTTACTTTTTAACTTAATACAACAGTTTTTTTTTCAACGAGCGCATATACTTTGGCGCTTTTTTTATATGCCTAGACTTAACACTAGTAGAATTGTAACAATTACACAGAAAGGTAACCAAGTCTTAAGAAAGCCGAATATACTGAAATGAATACAACATATTAATAAGTATTATCGATAATAGAAAGGAAAATATATATATAATTGATATTTTTACACAATTTTTTTTTTACCTGACGTACTTGCTATGAAGCAACATGAGAAATGCAAGTTTTACCATATTCCAACTGTTTGAGTCATCATATGACATTAAGTTCAAAGCTCTTGCCACATGTGAATGGCAATTGTCGCAGCATAAATTATGCTGTAAGAAAGTAAATTTTGCAGTCATCGAGTATAAAAACTTTTTATCCTCTGAATTCCTTTTATTACCATTCTGGTTTTGTAAATTTCACTGGCTTCCGCTACGCCAGCATCCCATCCTTGTACGCCTCCCTTGGCTTTCGTATAATCCAGCTGCCAATATTTGGTAGGCTTACCAAATGCCATGTTGTCTTCAGAAACATAATAATGACCAGCGAAATCTCTTATTACTCCCGTTGACGTCGCAATGCCCATGTGTCCGATAAAAGGGAGAATGAATCTTGAAAAGTAAACATCTATGTCATTTATATACTACATACAACTTATTCAGCGTGATTAATCTTGACTTAAGAGAGGAGTTCGTACATTTCATGAATTATTTTTATATTTCATAGTAACTGTCAATGTACAATAAGTATATTTTCAGTTTGACAAATATCAAATATATAGAATCAGAGATGAGGTTATGGCTAGAATAATTTAATCGAGAACTTACGTTAGAATGGGCAATGGAGTCCAAACGATGCAAAAAGGAAATTTTTGTCTTTCCGGATGGACGCTCAAATCCATCTCGGGCAAGTCATTTGGTACCTCTGGAATATCTGTCAACAGATCAGGATCTCTCATAACTCGCTGCTAGTGTAGGCGTGTAGCGCGTCTCTTTAAACTCGCTTCTCGCTTGTATACATACTCCCTCTATTCGATAGTTTCGATCACGAAGTTAAGAGTAGAGGCACCGACGAGATACTCTTAAAGACCGACACCCTTAATTGCGGGACTTAGCGTGGCATGTTTAATAATTGCTAAAATTTAAGCAACTAGTCAATAATATAACATTAATTTTATGATTTATTAATAGATCAATGTTTTTTTAGACATGTACATTGTAATTCATATATTGTTGAGTTTTTCTTCGTAAATAAAAGCACGGGAGAGAAACCTTTTATATGAATTATTTTTATGTATTACACAAAATGAGAAGAAGAAGGAATTAAGTGACAAAAGAATAATCGTATTAGACAAACGCGAATCGACATCCGCAATCAGTAGCGCCATCAATCCTAGAGTCCCTCTAGTGACTAGAGGGACTCTAATCAATCCGATTTATTAGCGCCACCTTTATATGATAATTATAGTAACATATTCTTTATAAATAGTGAAGTAACTAAGATACCAAGATTAGATTAAGCGCCTCGAGATCACTTTATCCAACACATATGTATTATAGTTAATACATAATTATAAATGTACATACACTAATCTCTAATACTTTAGTATTCATCAATATGACTGTCAATACTCGGGTATTCATCAATATTTAACTATTATCTCAAATATAAGTATGGATATATACTAATTTCTAATAATTATAAGTATTCACTATAGTGAAATGTATAAATCAATATTTAACTATTATCTCAAATATGAGATTGAGATGATAAAGTACATACGCATAGGATTACATTATCGTAATTCGAGAAGGTAGGACATTATCATATAATTTGAATAGGGTAGAATATTAAATCGTAGAATTACTACAATATTTAGTAATTAAAAAGATAAGAATATGATTATA
>NW_012028046.1:166305-169254 GCF_000956235.1 Wasmannia auropunctata
CAAATATTAAATATTGTCAATTTTGTTCCAATTATGTATTATAACGTAAGTATATTACTTTATTATAGAATTATTATTTCAATTGTTTTAGATTTCTATTGCGCTACGTTTTAAAATTCTCAAGCTTCAGGGTAATTTTTAATAAAGTGGTACGCAAAATATTCGAAAGCAAAGAATTTCAGCCCAGAAAAAAAAGCAGAACTTCAGAAAAACTCGGAAAAGCAGTTATCAAATTTTTCTGCCGTGCACTATATTAAAGCGCCGTTGTAAATAAAGTTTGAAAATATATAATTTAAACACGCTTTGTTTCAGTTAAGCGCTTTTTGATGAAGTTATTTGACAAAACGTACAATTAAATTGCATTAATACCTAACATCCGGAACAGATATATTACATTTATTTTTCTTTTAGTATATTGCAACTCTCAGTTAGAGTTCTCTCAGTTATTTATTAAATTATATTTGTATGCAAAAAGCTTCAGACATAACTTATTGCTTTATAGAACAACACTTTATTTATAATTATTTTATTTAAATTTGTTTATAATAACAATTATTTTTAACAATTTGATTGTGACAAAGATATAACATTTTGCTTCATAAGAAAAAAATTTGGTTTAAATTAAAAACTGATCGCATATTTAAACAACAAAAATATGTTTGTAGCAGATTAATTTTATATATATAGAATAATATTATATTCATTTCAACATTATTCTTGGTGAAAAATCAGTATATTTTAAATTCGTATTTTATTCCAGCTCGTATCTCTCAATTCATTCTCGAATCCGTTGCCAGGTTACCGAAACTTTTTGTAAAACAAAATCACCACGAATGATCTTTATCTAATCAATATATGTATAGAAGCAATATCACACAATTAAACAATTCTCTTTACATGTTATGGTGTTTGAATTAAATCTTTATATCAATAATAATAAATTATATATTGTACAGATGGCTGAAATATATCACAATTTATTGATTTATAAAACTAAAAGTATACGCATTTTTCATTTCTTTTCCAACTGTAACAATGTTATGTAACAGAATCATTTTTTACATATTTTACAAGTGCGAGTTATGTAACAATAGTATTATAATGTGACTTACAAAAAATAAATTAACCTTAACAATGTACTTGTGTGCTGCTGAGATTTCATTTATCGACATTTAATTGTAAAGACAAAGTTTTATCTTAAAGTATATTACCTATACATATTTCTTATTTCTCATGTTTATTATAATCAATTAGAGACACGGAAGTGTCTTGCAGGTTGTCAAGTGCTAGCTATATTATGTATAAATTCGAGGCATGTGATAAAAAAAAAATCATGAATAAATCTAAATTTAAATAAGAACTATAACTACAGTTAGCTAAATGTTTATGCCAATAATATATATATTATTATGAATGTCATAATTTACGAAACTCAACTACGCAGCTCAAGATTCTGGTTGAAGTAATATTTTTTGCAACAAGATATTCTACAGAATATTTAGTAAGACGCACATTAACATACAAATTATTAAATTGCTTTTCAATTTAATTTGTGATATTATGTAATCCAGTTTTAGTTTGGAGCTATGTTTCAATAAAATCTCAAATACATATTTATGAGATCTTTTTTTAAGGTGAACTTTTTCTGAGTTCCTCGATCACCTTGCTATTACACGTCCGCACCCCGCAATCAAACGACCTTTGTTGCATACATTCATAACTTTTTATGAATGTATAATTAACTCTCAACATTCATCTTATTGATATTCCAATAAAAAGTATCGGCTAAAGTTCAACAAAATTGCGATTATAAATAGGCTAAGTATAAGTGATATCAATTCAGTTCAAATAATATCTTCCAACTGCACTCTTCGTTTGTACAACAAAAATTCTTACTGTAAAATGACGGTTCCTAACAATATGTCTACTAAAACTGGAGACTCAGAAGACTTTGAAAAGTTCCAATGAATATAGATACGTGATGATGTTCAAGAGTACATTCGGGCGAGAATTATTTCCGAACAATTTCGAGATGTGGACTGTACAACAGCAGTGCATGTGGATAAACGATAACATCGCCGCATTCTTTCCGAACGTACCAAAATCATTGTTAGATTTCATTCCGGCCGCTTTTCGCCCAGGGGATTGCCAGTCATCGATGCAGATACCTGAATGGTTGGACATGGATAAATATCACAGGGGGCAGAAATTTGTGCGTGAAAATCTTGCGTCACTTCTCATTGGCAAAATACTGGGCACTATATGCATGTATATTCCTTCGATGAGTGTTTAAAACCATTGATCATATCAAAACGCTCTCATACGCCATATTTAGGATTCAAAAGGTATGTTTTTAATTTAACATTTAATATGATGATACTTTGCACCGAGTACTTTAACCCGTAGAAAGCAAGCTAGCTTAATGACAAAATCAATATTCACTGACAAGGGAAGTTAGGGAGTCCGAAAATTCAGAAAAATCTGAAACTTTATGTAAAAGTAGGGTAGTTCATCCGTAGTACAAAACTATTTTTCGTTGGTGCTCTATTCCGTTTTGAAGGGATGAAATCATCCCTTGAAAAAAATCATTTTTTTCTTCCGACGTGAATATCGTCGTAACTATGAGAGATAGAAAAAAGTGTTCTAGATCAAAGTTAAATGGCTTAAAGTGTACTTTATGATAGTAAAAAAAAATTCTTTTTAAAATTTTTTTAAAGGAATAATTTACTGCGTATGCGTCTTTCACTATTTCAGTCTTGAAATTAATTAATATTCAAATTCTTATTCAAATGCTTCACAAATATTATTTGATAAAATAAGAAACTTCCGTGATTATACAGACTGTTCCCATAATAAGTTGTTTACATCGATTTGATATTCTACGACCTTCAAATTTTGCTTTGTAAGCGTTGTTTAGCCGTGCTCTTATACACATCTCTGAGCGGGCTG
>NW_012028046.1:169274-170238 GCF_000956235.1 Wasmannia auropunctata
TTAACGCCTAAATTAAATTTATCTTTAGAATGCATATTATATAAGACGAAATTCGATGAATTACGCTTTGGCGGATATCCATTTTTAAAGACTTCTTATCTGAAAAAATATACGCATGTAACTTTAAAAATTTAGCAATTTTTATTTTACTACGAAAAATCGTTAATAATTTTAAGAAAATATTTAGTTCAATTTTTCGCATAGGACATTATAATAACATTGTTTTAAAAATGATTAATTCGTAAAAGTGTAAAAGATTTAATAAGCTAATTATCCAATGTTATTTTTTCACCTACGAAATCTGAAGTCGCGTTTTCGATATAAATGTTGAATTCGATGTATGGATTTATCTCTTTGATTAATCCATATACTCTGTGTATATATTCATGTAAATATTCACGAAACGGAAAAAATTTTATTTTGTTTTTGCAAATTTTGCGTTGCGTTGCATATTCATTAAATGCATCCTTTAAATATGTTTCGTAATAAATATTTGTTGAAGCCCATACAGCACAGAACGATTGCAGCAAAATTGTAGCAATATTTCCTTGCAAGATTGTAATGTTGCAAAAACGTTGCAAAATGTTGCTGCAACGTTGTTACAATATTGCAGCAACGGTAAAATGTCCGCCTTTAGAAATATTGCAATACAATGTTGCAGCAACATTAAAATATAATGTAAACCTTAACAGCACAGGAATATTCTAAGAACGATCGCAAAATTTTATTAATTAGCATTATATACCAGAAAATAAAAGAAAATACACACGACAAAATTATGATTAAAAAAATAGGTTTGGAAACTAATTTTAATTTATATGTATTTCTAAGCGGTCACCCATCCAAGCTATGTACCTAGTCCAGCGCTGCTTAACCTTCCTGATCGTTCGGGAACTGTTGCTTCGTGATGATCTATAAACATTTATTGGTAACAAATATAGATCGGAAGAGCACACGTCTGAAC
>NW_012028047.1:0-456 GCF_000956235.1 Wasmannia auropunctata
TAAAACCTAAGCGGTACATCTATTATTGTACAAAATTGAACAATGAAACCTAAGCCGTACATCTATTATCGAACAAAATTTGATGTTTATGATTTTCTTTTTTAACAAAAAACAGTTGTACAAAATTAAACAATAAAACCTAAGCGGTACTGTTATTTCTTCAAAACAAAACCTATATGCTACATCTTTTGGTACTTTAAATACCGATCTCTATTTTAGTGATATACAGGGTGATTCAGAATAAGTATTATGTCCTTGAATATACGTATTCCTGATCGTATTCTGAGACGATTTTTCCTTTGGCAAAAATTTGTGCGAAGCTTAGTTTTTAAGTTATAAAGAGAAATAGTAAGCGTATCGCGGGGCGAATACGGGAGGTAGGCAGGGCTGACGCGACTCACTGTCACACGCGGGTGTTTACGCGAGGTGCCCGCTATGATCAGCTGACGCACGCAT
>NW_012028047.1:8188-8541 GCF_000956235.1 Wasmannia auropunctata
GATTAGGGGGGGGTATGACACCGACAATCAGAACCTAATTGAGTTTCTGTAATAAAAGTGAGTATTTTATTATTTACAAGTTTTGGTTCGGTATTTACAAGGTCTCACCTGTAATAAAAGAAACGACATTTAATGTCCGCAGACCGTCGTGTCAATCACTCCTAATCACAGGTGTTTAGATCTGTTAATTGAACATTCGATTGCACATTTTAACGATTGCAAACTTTTACTCCACGTGTGTCAATCCGCATCTCTCGCCTTTCCGTTCTCCTCGTATGGTAAGCCGTGCATGTTGCGGTCTACTACACCGACGCTCGGGGAGCGCGCGGGAATGGTTGAAGAAAATATATTTT
>NW_012028048.1:0-1284 GCF_000956235.1 Wasmannia auropunctata
TTTGTGCGAAAGTCAAAATGATTGCTAGAATATCAAAACGTTTTATAGCAATACTTATCAGTTTTAACATTCCAACCGGGGGTTGGTCGTATTTAAAATAACATTATTTAAAATATGTATTTTAATAACAAAAAGTAAAAGAATTATTTAGTATTTATTATTTTAAATAACTTCTTCTGATCTATTTTATATTTAATATTTTAAATATGTTTTTGGAATTTATTTTTTATTTTTTATTTTAAATAAGTCGTGTTTTTGGAATCTATTTCATATTTGTTATTTTAAATAAGTTATATCATTTACTATATCGACTTCTGCTTATCAGGGATCGGTCGTTTTTAAAAAAACATTATATAAATATGTATTTTAAATAAGAAAAAGTAAAAGAATTATTTAGTACTTATTATCCTAAATAATTTCTTCTGACCTATTTCTTATTTAATATTTTAAATATATGTTTTTGGAATCTATTTTATATTTTTTTTTGTTAAATAAGTCGTATCAGTTTTTTATTGGCCCCTGCGATATTTTATTTTAAATAAGATTCTGAAATCTATTTTATACTTGTTATTTTAAATAAGTTGTATCAGTTATTTTACCGACCCCTGATTCCAACAAACTATTTTGATGATTCAATAAAAAATTATTTTCAGATCTGTATTTAGCAAAAATTTTAGGTCTTTCAACAAAATCGTTCTTTCCGTGTCTGAAAGTTTCCTCTTTCCGTCTGCGTTTTTTGCCTGTTTTTTTTTTCCCCTCAGTTTCGCACAAACTGCAGGCGAACTGCTGCGGACGAAACCGGTGTCCCGGATCCGCACGTCGCGGACAAAGGGTCTCCTGCATTTTTCTCGATCGTGTATTAGCAACTCGAATCCGGCGCGTCGGCGGCGCGGGCGGCGGCGGCGGCAGCGGCAGTCTCGCAGCCGCCGCACGATCGCGCGATCCCAAACCTGTTTTCTGCATCCGTAACCCGATACAGACAATTCGTACGAGATCGAGCCGTGACGGCGCGCGGCGGTCGTGAGAAGAAAGCCGTCTTCGGTAAACCACTGCCGAGAGAGACCAGTGGATTCCACTATGCACTCATTCACTGACAAGGGAACCTCGCGAAGTGTCAAATTCTGATTTTAATGAAACTTGGTACACTTTGAGGTCACATAAATAGATGAATTTAGAAATTATCAGTTGATGCTAAAAAACGGTTTAAAGGAATGAATCCACCCCTTATATGTAAATTAATTCTCTTTTCTTTTGTTATATCTCGAAAACTATTCAAGATATCAA
>NW_012028048.1:1304-5457 GCF_000956235.1 Wasmannia auropunctata
CAGCTCAGATCTTGCAAGTGTCTCGGGTCGATATCGTCTGCCGCTCTCTACCGCGTCGAGTTCGCCCGAGATTTCCAGCACTTCTCACTGCCGCGACATTACGCGAAATACTAGATCGCCACCCGCAATTGCTATATCTATTACTCACATTACGGTCATTGTAATTAGCGTGGTTGTATTTTTGTCGGAATTAAAAACTTGTGAAAACAATCAAAGGGCCTCGCTCATCTCGAATTCACGACTCGGCTACCTTGCTCCTTCTGCTCCTGGTCCCTTCTCGACACTAATTCCCGCTCAAACAATATGTTTAAATCTTTAAGTCAGTACACGCTTTGAATATTATTATAATGCATCCGATATCGCACGTTTATTACAGTCAAAATATTATTTTACCAACCTCGTTAAATGTTTGTTACAATCGGTAATCTTATATTAAACGTCCTAATTATAAACGCAAAGGTGAGCTCACCGATGTCCGCCGGATAAAAAGGCTGAGTTTAATATTTCTCATGGTAACGTTAAAAAATTATATTTCAACAGTTCGCGCATGCGAATCGATAAGTAATAAATATAAAGTATAACTCAAACATAATTATTTTTAACATGTAAGATAAATATTCAGCCTCTCGTTTTGCAAAATTGGATTATTATCCAATATAAAATAGCAGTAAAATATGTAAAATAGAGATATTTCACAAGTCGTGTCGCAATCATTTTATATATAATAATAATGGCCATGCGATAAGAACGAGATTTTTTTTCGCACTTATCTCGATATCAAATGCCAAAAATCTTTGTTATCTTCAACATTGCGAACCGACGGGCGATGGTGCGTTAGAAAAGATTATACGTTGCAGCAACGTTCCGGCGCAACCTGATCGTGGCATGCAACTGCTGATGTGTAACACACACAGCGTTACAACGCGCCGTGTACCGGTTTGCGTGCACTTGAAACCCTGCAGCCATTGCAATTTTATTTTCATCAGGGAAATATTATATATAATGGAGAAAAATGTGGTCCACATTATTGAGAGACAAGAAACTGATGATAAATTAGACATGCCAGTGGATCTATAAATTTGAAAAAATAATACATTTAGAATAATAATCGACCATTTGAAAAAGAATTTCAATACTACACAAATTAATGATTTATTACTAATTGTCAGTATTCTTAATTTATTTAATTGTCCTTTCCTTATTTTCCGAAGTTGAATTAATTAATTTGAATATTTTATTTAAAATCCTTCACTGTTTTATTTAAACCGTTTAATTCTCCAAATTAATTTTTTTTTTAAGTTAAATATTCAAACATTTCCAATCTAATTAAATTAATTTAATTCTTATTAAAATATCTTACAACATTCAAATGAAATCCTAAATAATTAAAATTATTATTTTATCTTTAAATAATAAATTATACAGTAAATATTCTAATAATTTTCCATTAAATTAATTGCACAAACTAGTCCAATCCCAGAGTAAAATACTTAAATGTATTGACCCAAAAACGGACTTTAAAAATAAAATAAAAAACTATTAGTTTGTAACACTTCATACCGTTTATGGTATCTATTATTTATTTCAAACTTTCTTAAATTCATTATTTTAGGCTAAAGTCTCATTATAGGTCGCACGTGTGAACACGCCCAACTTTTCGACATACAATTTTACGAAGTTTTTTCGCGAGACTCGCAGTTTCGAGTCGAGTCTATGATGCCCAGATTAGCGAAACCTATGAATTACATTCCGATCTCACCATCCGTGCAGCAGAGAGCGAAGATGCGCGCGCCGGAGTGCCTACCGTTGTCATGGAACCCAAATCTAAATTTTATACCGATCCACTGATTGTACTTGATTTTCAAAATTTGTATCCGAGCATGATTATCGCTTACAATTACTGTTTCTCCACCTGTTTGAAAAGAGTTGAACACATAGGCCAGTGAGTATATTTAATATCAGAGAAATCGAATTAGATTTATTAATTCGATATCTTCCTCCGTTTAGATACGGGTCGTTCGAATTTGGTGCCGCAACGTTAAGAACAAGGAAGAGCACGGTGTTGAAGTAGCAGAACAAGATGAGCATCTCGTCTTGCGGCGTAGCCTTTGTAAAGAGCCTTTGTAAAAAAAAATGGAATTTTTTAAAAATGATTATTTTCAAAAAATTTTTTAAATATAATTATTAAAAAAAATATTATTAACGTAAATGAATAAAGACAATTTTACTGTAAAACTTTTGTATACAACATTTTTTGATATCTTAAATAGTTTTCGAGATATAACGAAAGAAAAAAAGAATTAATTTGCATATAAGGGGTGGATTCATCCCTTTAAACCGTTTTTAGCACCAATTGATAATTTCTAAATTCATCTATTTATGTGACCTCAAAGTGTACCAAGTTTCATTAAAATCAGAATTTGACACTTCGCGAGGTTCCCTTGTGAGTAACGTTTAACCCATGTTCAATAATGCTTCTTTCATAGGGCTGGTGATTTGCCTCGAGGACTTCGACATTCGAAGCTTCGGCATTAAAATCTTCGAAGCCTCGAAGTTTATAAGGTGCCTTCGAAGCTTCGAAAAGTATATTTTCGTGCAAATGAATTTGTTCAGAAAATTTACAAATTTTGTAAATAAAAAGAATTAATACATATACGAAATTATTCCTAAAAAATTTGAAAGTATTAAAACCTGAAATATTACAAATTAATAATTAAACTTGATACATATGTAAATAAGGAAAGATAATGATCAATAAAAAAGCAATCAAATTAAGAAAATTAAAAAAAAATAAAAATAAAATTATTCTTAAATAAATATACAAAAATATAATAAATTATTTTGGCGTCATTAAATCTTCCTCAGCATAAAATAATCTTAAAAACAGGAAATTTCAAATCGTAAAATTAATAAAAGTTATATTAATCTTTTTAATTAAATTTGCACGAATGTATTTTTCGAAACTTCGAGAGGTCGAAGTTAACTTCGAAACTTCGTAGTAAGTAAAAAGTATATAACATCCCTATTCTTTCATCGATTAGCGACGCAAATTTGCCGAAATTTCGACGATCGCCCGAAAAATCCAAGAATGTCAAAATTCATCAACGATGTAATTTTTTATCATTATAACAACGATGATGCAATTCTATAAGTAATGAAACAATTATTGAGACAATTCGTACAATTTTTAAATATATAACCGACGCGCGATAGAAAGGCAAAGGCGAAGAAACGCTGCAAAGTTACATTTGACATTTTGCATTTTATTCTCTCCGAGCTGAATTCGCGGAGATTCGCTTGATTTAGTAACCAAAAACTTTGGTCGTGAACAGAAGCGACGAGCGGCGGCGGTGCAGGCGACGACGACGAAATTCCGCTCCGTGCTCGCGACGGGATTTATTGCCGCGGCCGATACGAACATAAACCTCTTTTCACTCGGTATGTACCTACGATTGCGCAACGCCGTAAAAATCGTGTTCCAACTAGTCAGAGATGTATAATCGGAACGGTTTTACGGCTACAATAAATATTTTATTGTTAGCGATACGCATATTTCGCGATACAAACACGGAAAGAGCGATTCTGTTGAAAGGTTTAAAAATTTTGCTAAATACAGATCTGAAAATAATTCTTGTTCAGTCATCAAAATAATTTGTTGGAAAGTTAAAAATTGCAAGCATTGCTATAAAAAAAGTTTTGCTATTCTAGCAATTATTGTGACTTTCCCACGAAATTACTTCGATTATTGAACGAAAATTATTTTCAGATCTGAACTCAGCAAAATTGTTCTTTCCGTGAATTAATAACACATACGGATTAAATAAAATAAGTGAAGCGTAAAATAGAAGCGAGCAAGAATAACGTAAACAGAAATAAGTACGATATGTATTATATACAGATAATACAGAGAGAGTGAGGTAATGCAACGAAAGAAACTAACATTTAATTATGATTAATAATTCTTTTTATACGAGCACCGCCATTCGCAATATGGTAAACAAATGCAGCTTAATGCGTCTCTCCGCGAAATTGCATAATTCCGAGAAATATCGCGCAATATTATGTTTTCCATCGAATGTCACGCTGCATGGTAATTCGAGAAATATGATTAATCAAGGCGAAAAGGCACATATATATATATATATATATATAT
>NW_012028049.1:0-644 GCF_000956235.1 Wasmannia auropunctata
GCAGTAAGCTCGGACTCTCGCGCAAGGGGAAGAAACGCGAAACCCGCGGGCAGAGGCGCGACCTCCATGACCGCGAACACGGGGGAAGCGTCGACGTCAGCCACCCCCTCGACACGTGCGAATCCCGGGAAATGTTGGAATTGCGACGAGGTAGGACATTTCGCGCGGGAATGCAAAGGGAAGCCGCGTATGCATTGTTACCGATGCGGGAAGGCAGAAGTCACGCTGCGCACCTGCCCGAATTGTGCGGGAAACGCGTAAAGGAGTCGAAAGCCGGGGGTAACTCGACTCCTTCGCCGAAATCCCCTCAGGGTGAGGTCGCGTCGGGACAAGAGGTGGCGTACAGCGCGTTCGGGCCAAACTGCTCCTCTTCTTTATTATTTTTACGCGTCACGATGTCGGGTCGGGAGTTACGCGCATTGGTGGATTCTGGCTCAAGTCGCACTTTCTTAGACTCGGAAGCTGTCGATTTGCTTAAGGGCGCCGGATTTTCGTTTCGCTCAGGGAGCGGTCCGCGCGTGACCACCGCCACGAATCAGACGACGCGGGTGAGGGGAGAGACCGAGATTCCGATAACGCTTGGTGGGAGAACTCGTAATCTCCGCGTGTGTTCGTTGCCGACGTTGGCCTTGCCGTGCATATTG
>NW_012028049.1:2082-3295 GCF_000956235.1 Wasmannia auropunctata
ACCACGTGCCGGATGCGCTGTCGAGAGTTTACGAATCCGACGGAGAGCTTTGTGTCGTGGCCGCGATCGCCGACGAATGGTATAATCGTCGAATGGACGCGGTCAGGGAACATCCGGGAAAATATTCGGGTTGGAGAGCCGAGGAAGATAGGTTATACTTTAGGAAGCCTCACGCGGTGGTGTCGCAAGTCGTCGAGGACCAGAATCAGTGGAAGCTGGTCCTCCCCCAAGAATCTCGTCGCGCTGTGATTCGCGAGAATCACGACCCACCACATGCGGGTCACTTGGGGGTCGAAAAGACGTACCAGAGAATCGCGCTTAGATATTACTGGCCGCGGATGTTCAAGGATGTCGCCAATTATGTACGCCGGTGTGACACGTGTCAACGCGCGAAGGTCGAGCAAGATGTCCCGGCCGGATTAATGGGGCAGCGCGTGATAGAGTCTCCGTGGACGGTCGTCGCGGCAGACATGATGGGACCGTTCCCCACGAGTAAAGCGGGACACGCGTACTTGCTCGTGATACAAGATCTCTTCTCGAAGTGGATCGAGTGTCGGCCACTCCGCAAGGCGACAGGTAAAAATATTCGTGAGGCTATCGAGGACCTGATAGTGTTTCGCTGGGGTGCGCCGCAAGTACTGCTGACCGACAATGGGACGGAATTCGTGAATCGCGAGCTGCAGGCGTTGGCCGAGCAATACGGAATAAGGCATGCTACGGTACCGCCATATCATCCCCAGACGAACCCCGTCGAAAGAGTGAATCGTGTGCTCAAGACGATGATCACGTCCTTTATCGAACGCGATCACCGAGAGTGGGATCGATACATCAGAGATTTTCGCTTTGCTTATAATTCCGCCTACCATACGTCCCTGCAGACCACGCCGGCATTCTTAAACTTCGGTAGAGAACCTGCGGCTATCAATGTGCGTCACGAACCGGAGGGGGCTGTCGGGCTAGACGATCCCGACCCGGGCGCGTGGAAAGAACGCATGGAACAATTGCAAACGTTGCAGGGGTGGGTCGCGGAGAATCTGGAGACCGCTCACCAAAAGCAAGCCGAATATTATAATCGACGTCATAAAGAACGACGTTTCGCGATCGGAGATCAAGTTTTGAAGCGACAACACGTGTTGTCATCAGCCGCTCAGAATTTCGCGGCCAAGTTGGCAACCAAGTACCATGGTCCGTTTGCTGTAACGAGAGTTTTATC
>NW_012028050.1:0-665 GCF_000956235.1 Wasmannia auropunctata
ACGTGTGCTCTTCCGATCTATGCTCAAAACATTACCGGATTCACTAAGTTATATTGGAGATTTAGTTGATACCATGAAAGAGAGTGAACGAACTTGTGAATTTATAAAAAATAAAATTGTCATGTGGGAAACACGAAGCCAAGGTGAAAAGGGCAAAACAAAGTCAAGTGTTTTCAAAGTGGAAAAGAAAGACATACAATGCTATCAGTGTAAAAAGCGAGGACACACAAAGAAATACTGCCGAAACGTGTGGCGAAGTGACACAAGAAAAGGCGGAGCAAACGGAGCGACACACTGGCCAGGAGGTGCTCATTATTCGCAACAGCAGCAGCAGCAGACGTCAGGTTTTCCGCGGCAATACAGAGGCCGCGGCGGACGCGGATACGGACGGGGCTATGGACAACGAGGACGAGATAGGGGCTGGCAACAACACTACGACGGAGCTGGACAACACGATGCCAGATATTCGTGTAACGAGCGTTACGATGTTCAAAAGACTGGATCCTTTTTAGCGCAAGTAGAGTACGGAAATTATTGTATAAACGATGCGACTGCGTATGCTAGCGATACTCGTAAAATAGACTGGATATTGGATAGTGGATGTTCAGATCACATAGTAAATGATGATTCTTATTTTTCTGAGTGTCTAAATTTGACAAAACCGA
>NW_012028050.1:685-6042 GCF_000956235.1 Wasmannia auropunctata
AGGCTCTAGGGAGAAATAAGTTTGAAAAGTTTAGATCACTTTTGAATATAATTTGAATTTTCTTTTTTGAAAATATAGTTAAAAGGAAAACTTGTTTGTTTTAAAAAATTAAGAAGATGAGGTACGATTTATGTAACTACTAGGATAATATAAGTTTAAGCGAGATAAATGTGTAGCAACAAAATTAAGGAGGTGTGTTGAGAAATAAGTAATTTTGTTTGCGTACATCTGTTTTCGGCGTGATAGAAGCGTGTGCGTATGTGCGAGCTCATCGCGAGAAGTGGGGAAAATGGACGGTTTGAGAGGGATATATAAAGAGGAGTAAGCAGAAGGAATATCTCTCGCCAAGCGGCATGTAACAATAAGAAATCTACTGTATCTATAGTTGTTAAGGATTAATAAGAAAATAAATACTTATAAATATTAGACTGTAGAACAACACAAAGAAGTGCCATAGACATTATTAAACTGATCCAGGCCTTATTCTCAACAGAAATATGCACGATTCTCGATATTACTCGATACTGCACGACACGGATTTAGCACAATTCTTCACGGAACAATCTTTAACTCACGCACGGCCCACTCAGCTTCGCGAAACTCGGCGGCTTTACATATACTGCGACGTTCATTTCATCGATTGGTTTCCAGCTCCTTCTTCGCGATACTTAATGTTGCCGACGTGGCGGTAGATCCTGCGTCCTTTACAAAAGTTAACATGTCTGGCGGTGTTGACGTTCACAGTTCGGGTGTCCATCTTTTGTCGCAGGACTCTCTGCCGGTTTCGGCGGCCTTTTCTGGGTCACGTGTGGCCCTCTTGCGCGACCCCCTACGAGCAACAAGCGAGCCGCGGCAGTCACGTGATAACGAGTGCAAGACTCAAAATGTGAACTGCTGGGAGGGCATCTTGCCTTCGGGATCCTTGAGTGAGCCCGATCTGTCGGTTTCCCGTTGCTCTCTTAATCGGCCTCCTGAGGGCTGCTGGCTTACTCAGATGTCTGTAAATATCTTGACAAAGTAAGAGGATTCACAACAGTGACCAATATAATAAATAATTAGTATGGCTTGTGCTTTCATTTCTCGCTCGACCTAGATTTCCTGGGTGTAGCTCGTCCTTTGGCTGATGCAGTCTCTTCAGAACCGGTGAGACGATGCTCTTTTACATTGTTTTTCTCGTTAACCGCCGATCCTCACTCAACGGTGTCACACTGTGACGGCGTCGTGAAATGACCTAATCGTTAAATTCTAAATAAGAAAAATTAATAAACAATATATACGCGGATGCGCTCGCCCTCGAAATTCGGAGGACGCAGGATCCACACACATATTTGCGGCCGGGCTCATTAGCTTCTGTAACGGACGTCAAAAAACGTCACATCACACTATATAAAATATTATGTTTATAAAGATTTTGTTGCGTATATATTAGTGGGCCCACTACACACGTGCCGAGCGAAGCGGTCGAGCGACAGACGAGCATCGTTTTCGATGACACTTTTATGCAAAAAAAGGCGCCATGTTCGGCGCCTTTTATCGTACGACATAGAAAGCCGTGTTCGGCGCCTCTTGTTTTGTAACAGAGAAAACTGCAGGATCAATCCGCGAATCTTGCGTGATCCGGGATTGGTTCACTCTCGCCGAGAGTTTTCCCTATATAAGAAATAGCCCCTAAGGGCTCGAGCAGATATGAGTCGTATAGCGAAGCATACGCTCACATCCGAAACGCTGAGATATCGAGTGTGAAGCCCACTTCTCTTATAGATAAGTACCTGAGGCCGAGGTCTCTTATAAGATAATTCGTATTTATGTACAGTCGTGAACAAATAGGTTGCAAGACTTTTTTATAGGTTTTTAATCTATATTTTGTTGGGCAGTGATTTTGAAAGATAAAGTCCAGAGGTAATGCATAAACTATTTATTCGGTTAACACTCGGATACACTTAAATGAGAGCTACGACTGATGCTCACTCGATAACGGACAGAGCCTAAGAGATCGAATGTTACAATTGTTTAAAGCGCAAGGGATGAATTCAAATTGTCTTGCGCAGGCGCGAAGTCGTTGCTTTCGTTATATACTCATTCACGTGATTTTGGGAGCGGATATACGTGAACACCGAATGTGTTACAATAGAACGAAGAAAATAACACGCACACGAAGCATGACGAACATTACTTATCAACATATTTAATATACATAATATATATTTTATGTAGGTAACTAATATTTTATAAATGCGAATCACGATGTACTATCTTTAATCTAGAAACAGTATAACATCAATCGTGGTTCGCATTTGCAAAATATTGGTGCGTTTTAAAACCTATAAAAAGTGTCGCAACCTATTTGTCCACGACTGTACAATACAGTTTAAAATAATAAGATAATAAACGTTTAAATAAAATTAATACGTGAAATGATCTTTCCCACATACAAACCAGATTTTGATCGTATCCATAAAAAAAACTAAAATTGACCTTTATTTATTAATTATAAAAAAAACTAAAATTGACCTTTATTTATAACAATGAATCTTGGCTTATTTTGGTTAATTTACTTTACATTGCTGTTTTTTGTAAGAGATTATTTATAAATTTTGTTACAATAATTATTAACTAACTATAGCAAAAATTATTTAAGCTATTTTTTACGATATACAGAAAAATCGCGATTGATGCAAAAAATTATTAAACAACAAAAAGAAGATAAAAAATTATTTTATTTTCTTTATCAACTTTATTTTTTAAAAATCGTTGTAACTATTTTACACAACAAATTAATAATATGTCAGTAATCTACAGTACAAAGCAGATGGTTTTCTGCCTTTAGTTATAAACTTTTTAATAATGCATTACATACGCCAACCGGTCTCTTTTACAATCGTGCTGAAACTGTCATATTTGAACCAAGAAGTTATATGAATTCTATTCAAGGAAAAGTTGTAAAATTGTAAAAATTAACAATTTTACCCAATTTTCTCGCTTTCTAAATGTTAAACAATGTCATTTATTTTTGCAGGAATGTCGTGTTTGCGAGTCTTATATTTGTTATCCAAACAACACAGTTATGTTTAAATTATGTTTAACAAATATTAAAATTCATATAATTAATAAACATGTAAACTCAAAATGAATATTTAAAATTGTATATTATTTATTAATAAACATTGTGGGGATGTTATCGATGTGATTTCTTGCGTGAGTGTGGAGAGTGGTTTGCTCCGGACCAACGTCGAGTAGTTTGGCAGTTCGTATCGTAATGATTCGCTTAGTAGTTTTCGCAAGGAGTTACATAATCTCCACGCGTATTCTCAGAGGATATGATAACGCCGCAGAGAAGGATCTTATTAATTGAAATATTATTCACCTGATATAGATTAAACAGACTAATTTATTCTTAATATTTACAACTGTATTATATGTTTTTATGTACAAGTGTGTTTTTTTATATTACAAATGTGTGTGTGTGTGTGTGTGTGTGTGTGTGTGTGTGTGTGTGTGTGTGTGTGTGTGTGTGTGTGTGTGTGTGTGTATATGTTTGGTATTGTTTTATTGGCCTTGAGAAGGGCCGATGTGTTTGGTGGTCGGAGATCTATAGGCTCCTCTCGCACCACGAGATACGGGGCAAGGTACGGGTATAACGCGGAGGTGTCAGTGTGTCGTTGGTTTGCGTCCCCTTGTCATAGGCGTAGATCTCTTGCGTCTGAGTGGCGCTTCCGCTAGTATTCGGCTCGGTTTACGTGGACTGCTCTCTCGTCCGTGGCATAGTCTCCTCAGGTGACAGCGGTGGTATCCTGTCCGATATCTGTATTGAGCCGACAATACCTTCCAACGACCACTCTTGAGAGGTCCAACGAGGAGAAATCGGTCGGCTGAGCAGCGGATCTGTCTCCCGTAATGCCCACGTCGGTGGTCGAGTCCGTACTAATGCAGAAGAGTCGATCGGAACCAATTTCCACAAAGCCTTGGTGTCCTCTGCCTCTTTGCCTGGTGGAGTAGCAGACGGTAGCGGTGGTTCGGCCTTCGGTCGCTTATAGATGTGGCGATCCTCCGTGGCCTAGTCTTACGCCGTGGAGGAAAGTCGTTGCCTTCGGCGAAGCCGGGGCGGTGCTGTAACCGGCGGCAGATTGACGGCTTTCTTTTCTAATCAGTTATACTCAAAAAAGAGGCTTTGATGTTGCCCAGTCAGCCTACTCGTTGCTTATGAGCTCGGAGTCTTGAGAGCGATCCAGGTCTGCCTTCCGTGGTCGAAATCGGGCCTATTTATTCCATGTGCAAACGTTTTTCTTTTACGAGAAAAGAGGCCTCCTGGCGAATTGTTTAAACAATTGCCTTTTTTCTTGAAAAGGCACTCGCGAGAAAGTTGTTGCTTTGGAGCGCTCTCGCGAAAGTTGCTTGTACTACGGGTATAGCCCTTGTTCAGGCGCTATGCCGTAAAAATGGCGCGCGGAGCGGCGTGTGCTTGTGTCGGTACAGTAGTATATACCGCCACAACATTATATATGTTATATAAAATGTTTATAACACTCTTTTAACGTTTTTTTATTATCAGTTTAAAATGTTTTTATACGCGGAGACATTTTGATGGTTTAAAAATATATATTCAGCAAACACTGTCTATTTAACGTTTTTCTACATCATAAAATTGTTTTGGTTATCAATGTTGTAAATGTTTTATAAGAGGCTGCTGAAGGGTTGGAAAAATTTGCACGAAGTTGATAAAACAGTGTCTGTTCAATTTCAATGGTATCTCTAAATAAACTTCTTACAATATCTTCTGTCTTACTCAAATACGTGCATTGTCCTTATCTAACTCATTGAAATGCCATCTCTTGCAAAATCCGGCACTTATTGCTAGACGCTTTATTTATCATTTCTATCTTAGCTGAGCGTACAAATGACCACAAATTGTAGTCGTAAGGATTTCTTTTTTTCTAGGCTATCAATCGTAGCTCAAAAGGCTTTGTATTTTTTGTTCATGTAATCCGATTCAGGGGACGTAAGCATTTTGTACATAAGAGCTACGAACCTTTTACACTAATGAAATGTCAGGTGAAAGCAGTTTTTAATTTTTTTTCGTTTTTACTACAAATTTCTTTGTTCCCCGAATATATTTTATGTCTATTTCAATTCTGTAAAAGGATTTTCAATTCCGTTTTGTAATTTTGGAGAAACCTTTACGACTGCAATGTGTCAGTAATTCCGATCTTTCCTCTTGAGGCGATCCTAAAGTCGTCTGTTTAATCGACCAAACGTGATTATTTTCCATGACAAAATAAACATAATTAAAGGCAACAGATTTAAAAATCCTTCTCCACGATTAAAGTATAGGCATCAATATAGTTCCGGCTGGTAGAGGT
>NW_012028050.1:13021-17624 GCF_000956235.1 Wasmannia auropunctata
AAAATCGACTCACAGTACCTTAAAGTAGAGGTTTCAAGCTTTCATTTGAAAAAAAGTTCATCATTTTACGATGATTTTTCGCGGAGTTATCGTTAACCAATGTTGACCAATTTTTGCTCAAAATTTTTCTATAAAAATCTAGATTTAATATGTAGAAGTGTAGGTTCTTCGACGGTATATATCACCCTCAGTCGAATGGGTGTGTGTGTGTGTGTGTGCGTACGCGCGTGCGTGTGTCAATCAGTAATATTATTACTCATATCAATGAATATTTCAATCATTCGGATTTTACTGCAGTGATCTCTGACCAGCGTCTAATATGGAATAAAGTAAAGATGCATCTGGATAATGTACATTTGGTTGAATTCGTTTGAATCACAACCAAGTTAACGACTTTCCACGTCTTGACATAGATTTTAGAGATTTGATCATCGGAATTAATCAAATACAACTTGCAGCTGGATATATTCAAGATAGACTTCAGCAAAAAGAGGAATTCCATATAGATATGCTCACTGATGAACGTGGCTTCTTGAGAGTGAGACAGTATTCACGTTTCTGAAATGCGACAACACATCAATTATGGATGGCATACAATTATCAGGAAGTTCTTTAAAATGATAATATTAATGACGATTATATTCTTGGATATTACTGTACTTGCAAATCCGGAGCAAGAACTGTTAGATGCTGTGCACACGTATAGTAAGCGTAATCTCTAGTTTCTGGAGCTACACAAGGCATTAACCAAATATACATTATCCAGACGCATCTTTACTTTATTGATCCGCATTAGACGCTGGTCAGAGACCACTGCAGCAAAATCCGAATAATCGAAATATTCATTGATGAGTAACAATGTTACTGATTAACACACACATGCACGCGCGCACGCATTCACACACACACACACACACACACACACACACACACACACATTCAGCTAAGGATGACACATACCGTTGAAGAGCCTATACTTCTATATGTTAAATCTTCCAGGGCTCATAGTTGCGGAAATGGTTCATAGGATCAAGCTGTGTTCATTGAAACATTTGTTCAGAATGACGAGAACTACACACATAAAAAAAATTAGTCAAATCTACAGAAAGACATTTTTCCATAAGAATGATGCAAGGTCCTTTGGTCAAAATTTCTATTGGTAAAACAGAACTTTAGCATCCCTTTAAGGCAATGTTGAAAAGTCGGCCAAACGTCACAGGAGATCGATAAAACAGACTTCCATTTCACTGATATCTTTAAATGAACTTCTTACAATATCTTTATACAATATTAATAAAATTATACCATTAAAATAAAAAATCGATTTGTTAGACCTATAAAGTAGGCCCATCATTAATCTCAGAAGAGCGAAAACACAATTAATCCAAATCTTTAAGGGGAGTATAAACTGGGAGTAAACTGAATATCAAACTTCAAAACGTAGTTGTTTTATCGATTTTTAAGTATTTAAATCTTTTGTATTAAGTATCTAATTGTAAGCTTAATTCTAAAAATTCAATATTGTTTAGTCATGTAATTTGTAGTTCAGATTGCTTCCATTTTGTTTTCAATAGATTTTTATATAAAGCAAATATTGATATACGTTGACAGCTCTAGATGCCATATTGAATTAAGGGAAAGTAATAGAGGTCTAAGTTTCTCATAGCGATTTCGATTGGTCTGCACCAATCTGCAGTCTAGTGTATATTATAGAGCCGGTGCAAATAGGTGCAGTGCAATTACATCAATTGGCCCCGATTAATTTGTGAGAGCCACTTTGTGTACACTTAATATGCAACTGTGTGGCATATCGTCCAAACAAACATGTTCCATTGAGGAACTATAGCATTTGATCAGCCAAACACAAAATATGCAATATCGGTGCATTCCAATTGAAATCGCTAATAAATCTTTTTCGTTCTTTACATAACCTTTACCAGCCTGAGTTATACTGATGTCTATACAGTGAGTAGCAAAAGTTCCTGGACGGCTAATTATTTCAGAAAGTATTGGTTTTATGGAAAAATGTTTCAAACAAAAATTATAGGATTTAAGGAAGTCTGTTAGCTGGTGATATTTATTTGAGCTTTTGGTTGATCTTGAAAAGCGCTGTCAATATAATCTTAAATGGGAGCTCTTATTTTTTATTATATATTCTTGTAGCTGACATAGAGACCTTTCTAAAACACTATGGTGAAGTTAGTTTTCATTAACTACTTTTTAAATTATAAAATTTGAAAGTTACAGGCTGCGTTCCCTAATCACGCCTTTGGCATTTTGGAAGCGTTAACCGTTCGATTCGTGCACAATAGGCTTGACTCAATAATAATCGGTACCGCGAAATGTAATTTCAATGAGCCAATCGACGCTTGACACCGCGTTGATAGACACGGCGAAACCGCGTAACAATTAGAAAAATTTAACGTAAACAGAAGTCTCAGTGCGGGAATTGCACGACCAAATATTCTAGAAATAACATTATGCATATAACTGAAATTTACAATAAACGATATCGTGCTCTCGAATAGACGTCGAGAGCTTTTTAAAACACTATAATGATGAAGTTAATATTTTTCATTAATCACTTTTTGAATTATGATTTGAAAGTTATAGGTTGCGTTTCGTAATCACGTGTTTAGTGCTTACACGTGCACGTGTGCACGCGCTTGCATCGCTTTCATTTCTTGATATATTCTAAGTGATATCCTAGGCAAGTTTTTGAAAAAATTTGATGAAATGACAATTCCAGGAAAAGTTTAAAAAAAAATTTCGATTATAAAAGTGCAAATTTTCTGTAAATCGCTCAAATTCAAAATGTAATAATTCATAAACAATGGGGTTTAGGATCATATCCTTTCAGGAAATTATGAAACAGATGGAGGTACATTTTCCGCCTAGTTTCATTGAATTCAGAGGGAGGCCAAAAATGATTCAAATCACAATCCCTTCTTTAATATTTTTAATGCTAACAAGTATTTATAAGATCTTATAGATGTTTGTTAGCATCAAAAATATTAAATTACTTGACAATTAATTTGATTCGTTACAGTTGATTTCGGCTTCATTTAAGAACTGTGTTTTAATATCGAAAAATGCGGCGCGCAGTTTATATGTGGTTGGATACTGTAACAATAAAAATTATGCACATCCATGTCGGCTCGCATTACTTCATTATTTATGAGTCACTGTTTGAATCAATATATTATCATTAAGGCGATCCTAAAGTCGTCTGTTTTATCGACCGAACGTGATTATTTTTCAGCATAAAATAAACATAATTAAAGACAACAGATTAAAAAATCCTTCTCCACGATTAAAGTGTAGGTATCAATGTAGCTCAGGCTGGTAGAGTTTATACTGAGAACGAAAAAAAGTTTATGTAAAGCTGTCAACGTGTATCAATATTTGCTTCAAAAAAAAATTTGGCAGTTGATACAAAATGATACCAGCCTGAGCTGCGAATTACATGTCTAAACGATGTTGAGTTGATAAAATTAGGTTTGAATGCGCAATAAAAAAGATTTATATGCTTGAAAATTTGTTACGATGTATGCGTGCGATATTGATGTAGCAGTGTATCTAGTGATGTGTTCATGAAACTACCATATCGATATCGCATGCACACATCGTAACAAATTTTCAAACATATAAATCTTTTTTAAAAGAACATTGAAATACTCACTGTTTATTATAGTTCTAAGTATGCTACTGGAAAATAGTATACACTGAAAATTAGTAATTCCACTGATTCACTTTTACAAAGTGGTTTCAAATTTTTGATTAACAGTTTAAATATACATTTTGAAATCTGTGCAAAATTATTGATTATAACTAGTAAGACACAAGCAAAATTATTAATAGCCTTACTTCTATAATGTGTATTAAAATTAAAAGATCGTAAATGTATTCTTTAATATGAATAATTATCTAAAAGGTTCAATTTAATTGTACGATAAAATTTAATATTATTTAATATCGTAAAAATAAAAAACTTCTTATAATAAGAAAGTACATATTTGATTTATTCACAGGTCTATCCGGATGTAAGTCATACTTTGGCGGGTGTTAAAGGACATCTGTATCTCTCTATGGAACAATTCTTGGAAGATTGTTTTCAAAAACAAGTACCTGCTGATACTAAAGCTGGACTCGGCAGCGGCGGCTCTGGTGGCATGTATTAAGAGATAGCGATTACATAAAATATTGCGTATCTATAAGTTGTTAAAATTCCATAAAAATGGAAAGAAAGAAAACGAAGAAAATTGTGAAAATCCAAATATCTCCAAATTGTGTTCCGTCTAATAGAATATTTACAGAAAATATGTGCATGGCTCATCATTTTGTACTCCAATACTCAAAATTGTAAAATGCAGTGAGAAGTATGTACAATTATTCCGTACATAATTTACAATGCATTTATAACGATTAAAAAAATACATACCAATCATCTAATCAAATAAATTATCTATGAAATATGCAGATGATATTTATTTAAAGATATCTAAACATTAATAAAATTGATACATCGGAATTATCGCCGAAATAGTCGAAGAAAATAGTGTAATGACAATCTTCTCTTTCTCTCTCTCTCTCTCACACACAC
>NW_012028050.1:17644-18008 GCF_000956235.1 Wasmannia auropunctata
CTTGAAATCTCTACTTTAAGGTACTGTGAGTCGATTTTAAATTTAATGCATCGCTGTTGCTGTAAACTCTTAAATCTGAGAGCATGTTTGTCACACTGAAAATTGCAAAGTTTGAATGAATGCACGGATTTGCTAAAATTTTTCTCAGGGATGCGGTTTCCAACATCATAAAGTTGGAATCTTTCTCTTTAATTAAAAAAAAACAAGCCGCTACGATTTTTTTTCACAAAGTTACAGAATTTTGAAGTAACCCTTGTATTTTTCTCATGTATGTTCGACATTATCCGATGTGCACTATAGGGAGGTTAGCAATCGGATTTTGCACATTGTGTGCGTGCGGATATGTGTAAAACATACACATATA
>NW_012028050.1:21212-27884 GCF_000956235.1 Wasmannia auropunctata
TGAACCCGAGCGTTATCCTGGTGAAACAGGATTTTTTTTTGGCCAAATGCGGACGTTTTTTCTTAATTGTAGCCTTCAATTTATCCAGCAATGCAGCGTAGTACTGTCCGTTGATTGTTTCACCCTTTGCAAGGTACTGAAGTAATTTAATTTTACGAAATTAGGTTGCTGAAAACGAAATTTAGTAACATTCAAAGCAAATTTACTAAATTTCTCTTAAATTCTGATACTGTATCATAGAATTATAAACAGTTTTTTTAAATTATGAAATGGTAACGGAAATTCAAATACTGTACTTCAAAATTATTAACGGTTTCTTAAAATTATCAAATGGTAACGAAAATTTAAGACTGGAAAAAGTTGCGCAATGTATTCTGCGCAGCTTTTGTTCAGTGTACTACTCGGCAGCTTGTGGAAACGACGTTCTTCCGCATCAAGCTCATGAAGAAAGATGAAAGCAAAGAATAATAATGATAGAAAGGATAGTGATGATAGAAAGAATAGTGATGATTTTAATATATAATATTGCTTATATTATTTATCTTCTTGATATATAAATAATAAAATAATACGAGCGAAGTATGTTTACACAAATAACTAAGTGCGTATAGATTATATGCAGTATTCTCAATGTATTAAAATAGATAAAAAAATTTTTTTTATTGATTTATTAATTTTTATTAATTTTTATTAATTTTAACATATATGTATGCAGTTTATAATTACCTTGGCACATAAATAATAAAATAATGTGAGCGAAGTATGTTTATGTATACAGTTGCGTATGTACATACGTGTGTTATACAGTAATGGGAGAAAGTTCCGTAACGGTCAAATATCTTGGAAAATAATGATTATGGAAGAAAATGTTCAATACAAAAGTTTTAGTATATCAAGTGATCTATTATATGGTTGTATTGAAATAACCTTCGTGTGACCTTGAAGGACACCGTGAAGGTCAACTTTAAAATCTTAAACGGAAACTCCTATTTTCTATTACATATTCTTAAAGCTGGTGTCAAGACGTTTCCGAAACACTGATTACAAACCCTTTTTGCTTGAGATCTTCCTGAGTTACGAACCTTCAAAGTTTAAGTTATCGCCGGCGCGTTATCTAAGGTGTACCGCGTGGAGGAGACACGGTCGAATATCCCCTCTTTGAGATGCTTGATCAAAGTAAGTTTAGGTCTCCCAGACCTGTTTTCATCTGCAACTGAATCCGTTCTTTCGAATCGCGAAACTGTCCGATAGACAGTAACTTTAGAAATTGGATCGCGGTTAGGATATGTGTCATTAAACAGATTTGCGACGTCTTGGTGAGATCTTATTGTATCACCATACCCCCGCATCATAAGAATAGTAATTCTCTCTCTGTGTTAGTTAGATGCATTTTTAATAGTAATCAAAAATGTAATTCGTGGAAAAATTAAAAATTTTATGTAGAAAAAGTGATAAGAAACGACGGTTTTCTCAGATCTTTTTTAATTATACGAGTACGCCAAGAAGGACGATAACTCTTGTTTTTAATTATCCAAAGGCGGTCACACTCTTTTAATTTCTATACATAAAATTTTTAATTTTTCCACGAATTACATTTTTGATTACTATTAAAAATGCATCTAACATAGAGAGAATTACTATTCTTATGATGCGGAGATATGGTGATAAAATTAGATTTCACCAAGACGTCGCAAATCTGTTTAATGACACATATTCTAACCGCGATCCAATTTCTAAAGTTACTGTCTATCGGACAGTTTCGCGATTCGAAAGAACGGGTTCAGTTGCAGATGAAAACAGGTCTGAGAGACCTAAACTCACTTTGATCAAGCATCTCGAAGAGGTGGATATCCGACCGTGCCTTCTCCATGCGGTACACCTTAGATAACGCGCCGGCGATACTTAAACTTTGAAGGTTCGTAACTCAGGAAGATCTTAAGCAAAAAGGGTTTGTAACCAGTGTTTCGGAAACGTCTTGACACTACCACTTTAAGAATATGTAATAGAAAATAGGAGTTTCCATTTAAGATTTCAAAGTTGATCTTCACGGTGTCCTTCAAGGTCACATGAAGGTCATTTCAATATAACCATATAATCACTTGATATACTAAAACTTTTGTATTGAACATTTTCTTCCATAATCATTATTTTCCAAGATATTTGGCCGTCACGGAACTTTCTCCCATCACTGTATAGTTTGCGCTTTTCTTTTCTTTTGTTGTTCTTTCTTTGCTTTTTTTGCTCTTTTTGTAAATAATAAAACAGAAACCCTACCCAGCGATCCATCCACCGAGCGCTCGAAATCTTGCACATCACCGCGCGTACACTGCGAGGAAAAATGACGCCACACGATCACAGAACCTCCATCGACTCGAGCCGAACACTTGCCTGCTCGGTCATCATGCGTCCCACGACGACCATACGGTGATCATGTGCATTCTATCATTCGCTTGCGCCTCCGCTTGCATCGCTTTTGCGCTTTTGTTTGTTTTTTCTATTATTCCGCTTTCATGTATCGTCTATAGAAATATTAAAGATTTATGATTTAAACACAACTCCGAGTGGTTCTTATTGTTAGTTATCCGATCCTGGTACCTCCAACGAGGTCATCCGACACTTTCCGTCTACTTTGAAAAGTATCATTACAATACGATGAATAGTAAGGAAGAAATTCAGAGACTGAAAAAAAAAACGTACGAACGTAAAGGCCGCTTGTACATATCTACATGTTGTAAGATGTATTTTGATTTCTTCGTTTCCACAGCAAGAAACATAGTACAAGCCAAATTTAAATTAGAAACACTTAATAAACATATCGTATTGGTCTCAATACAATTAGATTTAAATAGAATTATTGATACGGAAAAAAATCGATAGAGAAGGCAGCTGTCTTAAGCACGGTGGCATTGTGGAATGTACCTTTTTCATAACCATTTTCTGAATAACTGGAATAGTTTTCACTCAATTTTCGAACTTTTTTTTGTGTTTCGGTATGAGTTATACATTTAAGAATAAGAATCGATGTGTAATAATTCGAAATTATGGGTAATTTTGTTTATACAAATAAACAAACGTTGAAAAATTGCAATTTTTCTGGAAAAAATTCATTATCTCTAAAAGTTCTCAGAGTTTCCACGCAAAGATCTTCCCTCAAAGGTTTTGGGGTCGCTGATTACAAATCCGTGGCCAGATTTCTAAAATCCAAGATGGCGAATCCAATATGACGGACCCAAATTCGAAAAACGATGCAAATTTTATGAAAATGTATATCTGGGGGTTATCGGGATCGCTGATTACGAATCCGTGATCAGATTCCTGAAATTCAAAATAACGGATCCAATATGGCGGACCCGAATTCGAAAAATGATGCAAATCTTATAAAAACGTATATCTGCAGAGGCTTTAGCGATTTTACACTGGATCAGCACTACTTTTCGAATTATAGTCGCCATATTGGATTCGCCATCTTAAATTTCGGGAATCTGATTACGGATTCGTAATCAGTGACTCTGTTGTATCGGAATCATAATATGCGCGCTACCAGGGCGCGCTACACACGGAGACATGTGACAGGGGACTGGGGACGGACACGGAAGGATAGACAGAGAGAGAGACTTGTGTAGCGCACGTGTTACCTCACTGTATCCGAGTAATATCCAATTAATAAACATTTATAATTATATCCAGTATAATCTTGTGTCGTATTTTCCATCTCACGCAAGGACACAACAGACTCCAAGAACCCCCAGAAATACATTATCATGACATTTGCATCGTTTTTCAAATTTGAGTTTGCCATTTTGAATTTCAGGAATCTGATCACTGATTCGTAATTAGCGACTCCGAGAAACTCTAGATACAC
Source organism: Wasmannia auropunctata (assembly GCF_000956235.1). Taxonomy (NCBI): domain Eukaryota; kingdom Metazoa; phylum Arthropoda; class Insecta; order Hymenoptera; family Formicidae; genus Wasmannia; species Wasmannia auropunctata. The sequence continues at coordinate 25,075 of NW_012028050.1, forward strand.
ATTTTTATAAAATTTGCATTGTTTTTCGAATTTGTCCGCCATATTGAATCCGCCATTTTGAATTTCTAAGTTTTAACCTCAGATTCGTAATCAGCAACCTTGAAAACTCCCGAGTATCAATTTTCAAATCAATCGTAGGTAAGGAAAAATGTATGCTTCAAAGGGTTAAAAGAGCCGTCTTTTCCTCAAACAGCAGAATTCAACTTATATTGGACGATGGAAGCTTTCGCATTAAATGGAAGTCCTTCATCAGCAATCGTAAACAATAATATTAGATTGCCGAAAATAAGCTTATCAACATTTACTGACAATTATGATGAATGATAAATATTTCATGACATCTTTGACTCATTGATCCATAATAATGCTGATAGCCATATAATGTTTTCATTATCTTAAATCGTCCTTGATAGGAAAAGCCGCAGAAATAATACATTTTTTGGAAATTTCTGAAAGCAATTATGAGCTAGCATGCATGATCTATATGCTTAAGGAACGATACGATAACAAAGGTTTCATGATTCAATATTATATTAAGGCTATTTTTGAGATATATATTTGAAAATTATGTAGGATTAAGATAAAACTCGCAGGTAGTACATTGAAGCATTTTAGAGCATTGAGTTCGTTAGGACGACCGATGTTTGGGATGATATCATAATACATATATTATCAACTGACAATGAGATGGATAGTCTGAAGGAATGACGGACCAGCCAGATGCCAATATATCAATGTTAAAACAGATGATAGATTTTTTGTTGCATAAATCAGGTACTGGAGGCTGTCAGCAAAAGGCAATCTATTGTTAATTCGTCGAATTCGAAGATCTAACTCGTATCACCGTAAAAGATAAATGCCCTATTTGTAAACAAGCACATTTTATATTTGAATGTCAACAACTTCGGAATTTATTTGTAAATCAGCTCTGAAGGAAAGTTTAATTTCATAGATTATATATCAACTATCTTTACGCGAGTCATTAAGTTAGAGATTGCAAATTTTGGTTTTGTAAATATTGTAACAGAACGCACATAACACACTGTTGCATCACAATTAATCGACAGCATCTATTGTGTCAATTTTGTTGCGATTCTGGTGCATCAATTACTGCCTCAATTAAATCTACCTTTGAATCTAATGCATCTCAGGTATTATTATCTATCTTAATGGTTTTCATATATGATTGATGCGGTAAAGCATATTCTTGTCGCGCGCTGTTGAATAGTGGTTCTCAATTTAATTTCATGCGGATGATTTTATTATTGCGGATTTGATGCTTACATTTAAAATCTTAGCCGATAAACATTGCTATTGCTGGTATTGGCCAATTAAAAACGGGATTGCATCATAAAACGTATACTACAATAGAACGTTATGTGGAGATTTGCGTATTCGTTATGCTAGTTTTATTTTTATCTAGTTGTAAGAGATTGGTAAACTTAGTCACGTTTTTCTAGTGCGTGTATTCCCAACTAACTAATTTTATGTTATCTTGGCTCAAGTCTCATGGCGGACAAAGTCGTTCCCGCTTTTTTCTTTTCTGTGAGTGCACATATATTAATAAAGTTCTGTATAAAAGGATTATCTCATTAATTAACCCAACACGTTATAATACATTTAAAATGAGTGCGGATTATATTTGTATCGGGACGGCCAGTAAAAGACAAATAATAAACTGTACCTTTCTTACTTAAGCAGGACAGGCTAACATTGGCAAGCACGCTCGGCCATCTTGACCCTCTCCTCTAGCTGCGCGCTCACACAACAATATTATAATCAACAAATTACGGACACATTGCCTAATTTTTTCCCCAACAGGAATAGCATGAATATACCTAAGAATATCAGGTTAGCGGATCCTACTTTTCATTTAATATCTGACATTGATTTATTGATTGGTGCCAAAATATTTTGGCAATTGTTATTTGTGGGTCAGATTAGGCAATCCAATAAGCATCCCACTCTAAAAGAACCTCATTAGGCTGATGTCGAACATAGTCTCATCGACGACCTGTACATCCCGCGTTTAGCAGTGTCATATTGCGGTTACGAATAAGGAGCTGGATGGTTAATTATCGCGCTTTTGACAATTAGAGAAATATGGATCTCGGCAGTCTCTAACCCAGGAGGAGCAAGAATATAAAGCGCACTTATGTCAGAATGTTCGTAGAGATTCGCAAGATAGGTTTATCATTAAGTTCCCGATCAAAGAAACTCTCGCAATTAGAAGAATCTAATAAGATTGCCATACAAAGATTATATTCATTGGAAAAAAACTTATAATAAGCAAGCGGAAGAGAATATTTAAAAGAAAAGGAGTTTTTAAACTTCATATCTGAATATATGTTGCGACCGCACTCACGAGCGTGGTGCAACTTCGTCGCTCGTCCGACCCGCGCAATTTCGCGAAAACGATAAAAGGGAATCTAATGCGTGGTTAACCGTGACTCAGGCATCTCGCCTATCGAAAACAGGAACAAGAATTGGGCGCCAGGCACGTTATAAAGAGTGCCTCTCCACTGAAAAATCTCGTTGTTCGGAAATCTAATGACTCGCTAAGGAATTAGTCAATCACGCAATCAGATGCGAAATCGGTACGACGGTCGGACAAAGACGGCGATAACCGGTCGCTCAGTTACGGTAATGGTAGAGGGGAGTGGTTCGAGGGAAAATGGTCAAGGGTCGGGGAGCGAGAGTAGGCTGAAAGAAATGACAGTAATTATTAACAATGAAAGTAACAAGTGCATTTAGCGGACGAATATTACATTTGAAAATACGAACGGAAATAGATCGGAAGAGCACACGTC
>NW_012028050.1:27904-29716 GCF_000956235.1 Wasmannia auropunctata
TATGCGATAGCCTTATGATATAAACAGTTTATTAATTAAAACCTATGTAGTCTGTAATATTGCTTACAAGAATTGAAATAAAGAGTTATTTTATTAACCTTTATTTCTTTTTTCAAATCTGAGTAGCTTTAAACATCTACATATGTATCTATCCGGACGAGACGTGGCATAATTAACGAATAATTGAACGAACTTACAGTGAAGTTCGATTGTAATTATGCTGTCTCGTCCGGATAGATACACTCCCACCCGACCACACCCATAAGTCAGATTTGAATGCTTTGAAAGTATAAAGATTCGAATCCGCGCAGGCGCGGTAGAGAGCGTGAGATGGCGAAGTTTTTACAAGCGTTCAAGAACCTGTTGAGAATAGTGCAGTGCAACACTACTTGGTAGAAATTTTCTGATCTCATTTTGAATTTAACGTAAAGTCAATGGTGAGAGGGGGGGAGTCTCGTTTACCTACAAAATAATTGCTTACAACTTCGTTTGCATACAACTATATTGCACACAACTATATTGCACACAACTATATTGCACACAACGATGAACAATATTGCACCCATTGCATTATACACATAACAATATTTCATACAGCATATTGCACACATAATCCTGTTGCGCACATGACTATTTAGCACATTGCAAATTAAAGGGGCTTAAAAGTGATTGATCAATCTCTCGTGAATTCGAGCATTATTTGTTAATCTTTGTTAACAAATATCAAATTGCCAGGTATAGTTTTAATGAAAGAATCAACATAAAATTTGGTCCTTCAAGTCGGATCACCGGCGCGCCGCATTTATTCATCTTCGAGCTGGAGTATCAAACATTGAATACCACGAGGACAAGGAATGCACATAGACAAGCTACCGGCAACTCGGGAGGCGGAGCATAGCCTAGCAGGGCTAGGATCTTCTGCGATTATAATATAAAAGCCATCACACGTACAAAAATTTTAATCGTAACCGTAAAGTAGTAAGCATATTGATCAATCACAGTCGAACATTCTAAAACAAAGACCGTAATTTTGATTGTGATTGGTCAATTTGTTTACGACCTTATGATTACAACTAAAATTTTTGTACATATGATGGCCTTAAGATATCTTATTGCTGCTATTTAATACTCAATATATTGGTTGCGCTGGAATTCATTACACGGTTAGAGATCGACAATTTGCAAAAGGTCAGTCTCCAATCCTTAATAATTTATTGCTTTTTATAATCTTCACTCCGCTATAATACTATATGTTTTTCTGACCAAAACTTCCTCTTCTTTTATTTCTTGATTATATTATTGACACTGTAACGATGCATTCCAACGTACTGTTCCAGAAATAAATCAATTTCATATAAAATAGCGTGCGAATAAAAGACAAACATATTTCAGATTCTCTACCGAACGAGAGCCCGTTGGCAACAAGCTCCACCAAACACCACCGAACGCCATCTAGAAGGCCTGTCCGCAGCTATACGTTCGCGTCACTGCCGATCCGCAACAGTTGGCGGCCGACGGTTGGGTATAAAAGAGGGTCTTTCGCTCGACGAAACGAACTCCGAGCCTTTCCTCCGGGACTTCCGACGAAAGATTGAAAGTGTGAGATTGAGAATATCTCGATCTCCGGGAGCACCCGCCATTTGAGCCTCTCTGCCGTGGCCGGGGAAAGATCTTCGCAGAAAAGCGATTACGAATCGGGAACACGGTTCGAAGAGAGACCAATGAGAAGCACGCGTTGGACGGAAAGCGTGCTTCTCATTGGTCTCTCTAGTTGGTAGTTCAATGTCCACTTTCCAGAGGCGCTGAAACCAG
>NW_012028051.1:0-1130 GCF_000956235.1 Wasmannia auropunctata
TCTTGAGTCTGTATGTCAAATATAATGAAAGAATAATATATCACACATAAAAGTGGTAATTCTTACATAAATTGTGGCTATTGCCATCGCAAATAACAGGAAATGATATAATAGTGGATGGTTTGTCCATCAACGCAATAAACAAAGCAGTATTAATAACTGAACACGTAATATAATATAATATGCCCTCTCGGGTCTTTCGTCTTTCGCAGAACCACAAATCTCGTTTGTGAACCAAATCAAAATCAAATAAACTTAGGAAAATTAGAACTGAATAATTTATCTTATCACTGTGGAACGCTTTAACGTAAATAAACAAATATCGCTTAAATAAAACACAAAATAATAAGTATGGTCCACCTTTTAGTGGCCATGTCTAGTCTTTGTAACGCGAATCGAGGTTTGAGTCTCTCGCGGATGTCGCCGATGTTTCAGGCTCCGCCTTAATGTCCCGTTGACTCACCAACCCTCTTCCCGTGGCTGGAACTTCCTCGTTCGCCGCTATCCCCATTATGTTGTTGCGAGCCTGGCCCAACATCGCATTTGCGATATCCAACTGAAAATTCGGCTCGTCGGCAGCAGGAATTGTGGCCGGATGCGCGACCGTTGCAGGCGATGGCTGGAAAGCCAACGGTTGCAATGTTACATTCGATACGAATCATGTTTACACTTATAATATTCACGGGTTCGTCTGATGCGTGCCATTTATTTGGTTCCAATACGCGAGATTTCGAAAAGCCTAATAACGCGCCAATATTGTTTGGTTTAGTAAAGTTTATTTGATATGCACACCACAATTCGCTTCTCATGGTATTTTCATTTGCACGAAGCATTATTAAACGCTCATTCTCCTTATCCTCTTTATCCTCCTCGTCAATGTATATGTAGTCGTCCTCATTCTTATCGTTATCGTTGTTTTTCTCTTTGGTATCCTTGTCAATTGTTTTTTTGTCGTTTCGTCGGTTGCTCGTCGTTGTGTACGACGAATGGCGGCTCTTAAATATCTAGCAACAGCCGATAATTCATAGGAACCTATGGGAATCGTAATTATTCTTTCGTCCTCGTCGAAATAGAATTTATTCTTCGTGGTATCGACGTTCGATATTGTGTTGTATGTTTCAAAATTGGTA
>NW_012028051.1:8615-9242 GCF_000956235.1 Wasmannia auropunctata
TCGGACAAAACGGAAGATCCCGCGTAAATATCGTGTAAATCGGGCGAATACTCAAGATCCGACCTCCCACAATGTAACCAAGATTTGATTTTGATGGTACAGATAATATCGCGTCGAGACAATCGACGTTCTTGACCCATGCAAAACCCGCGTACGGTAACGATTCACTCATTGCCCAACCATAAAGATTATTTATGTCAAAGTACTGTTGCGCCCGTGGTATTGCACCCGTGTATCGGCGAGTTTCCCGCGTCGACCGGTATCGATCGCAGAAGCGGACAAGAGAGGATCGTCCTCTTAGTTACGGTTGTTATCGGTGATGCTGGACTTTGACAGCTCTGTATAGAATACTCTGTTTCTTTATTAATAAAGTTCCTCTTTATTATAACATTCCTAAGTTTATTACGCGAGTGCAGAAGTGCGCGAGAGTCTCGAGTGCGTGTCGCGAGTGCCGCTTTGCGATGAGCGTAACATTTTGGGGGCTCGTCCGGGATCGAACGATTCGAACGGATTCGAACGGACGAGCGGAGAGAACGTACGAGCGGATTATCTCCAAAGAGTACCGCATAAATGGCTACAACGAGGAAAAGGCTCCGCATTGAAACTTCGCAGCCTTCGTCAGAGATG
>NW_012028052.1:0-525 GCF_000956235.1 Wasmannia auropunctata
TAAGCGATGTACGGCAGCTGTGACACATTAGATTCGCGTAATATAATATTCTTTCAATCTAAATGTTTCGCGGTCATCGAACATATGTTAAAAAATGCAATTAAGCATTTTGATCAAGCGCCAATGCATGGCAGCGAGATCATGTCGCGAAATCAAATGATATCTGCAACATTTGCGAAAAATAGACCACACCCATTAGTTTCGGCATATATATTGTAAAGATTTTGACACACCTTGTCAGTGGTGAGATTTAATACAACCAAGTGATTGTGAAAATGTAACTCTCGTTAATGAACATTGAAGAAATGATGCCACCCGACAATTACATGGAGGTAGAAGTAGCGCATGAGAAAGATGACCAAGAATTGATGGAAATAGAAGATTTTTCAGATGACTCAAGTAACGATAGTGGTATGGACAACGAAGTAATCGAATTAGTAAGGCATGGATTATTGTACCCAGATGATGTTTATGATCTGCATATCACAGATGTAATGTGCATGCTTGAGTTCTATTATATAGGCG
>NW_012028052.1:13107-14430 GCF_000956235.1 Wasmannia auropunctata
CTTCTTCCTTATCGATACTCGCCGATATGGCACTTAACTATTCGTGGCGGACCTGGTAACGCGACACGAACTTATCTTTCGACAGATTAACTCCGCGCGCCTTGTCGTCGCGCGTACTTATAGCGATCGCGTTGCTGTGTCAGCGTACTACTTTTCGATTACCACGAGGTCGCCGTCGCGCAACTATCCTTATTAGTTATTTTATTTTTACATAATATATTTTTCGGAACGCTTCGTCGGCGTTCCCGATTTAATTTAGGTCGCGCCGTATTTCTTAATAATTGTCGCATCCGTGTCACGGTAATCGGCCCGTGACAATATCCATATAATTATAAGAAATAATAATTTATTCCTACAAAAACGTTATCCGTCCGCTAAAAGATACACTGTAGCGTCTCTGTCAGTGTACAATAACGTCTCCTGATCGTCATGTAGCGAAAAAATATACTTGACGGGAGACGCTACCGCGTTTGATGATAAGGAGATAAGAGAGGATATAGTGAAGTTGGAAATAGGTGGACTCGAACCATCATTCATTAGAGATATGGTTGAAGGAAGAAAATGGCAAAGGAAGGAATGGTATAAGAAAAAGTATGAGAGTACATAGAGGAATTTGGGATGAAGAGGGAAGAGAGAGGTTTAAAGCAGAATTGAGGAAAGTAAAAGGGGTGACGGAAAGGGTGGAGGAAAAAATGGAGATAATGGGGATAAGGATAAGAGAGGGGCATTGGAAAGGAGAGGAGAAAAAAAAGGGGAGAGAAGTGGGAAAGTGTTGGTATGAGGAATATGTTGAAAAGACAACGTTAGTTAGGAGAGCGTTGAGGAATTGGAGAAATGGCATAAGGGAGGGTATAGACTACAGAAAGGAGAAGGAATACAAGAAGTTATGCGAAGAAAAGAAAAGAGAGAAGAATAGGAAACGGGAAAAAGAGGTAGAGAAAGCAAAAACAGAAAGTAAGGTGTAAAGGATTGTAAACAAAGAAAGAAAAAAAAGAAAAAAGAATCAATAAGAATATTGAATTAAAATGAAAACAATTAATGAAATGGAATGAATATTTTAGGGATCTGTTGAGAAGAGTGGAGGGAAGAATGATAAGAGAAGTAGGACAAGAGGAAAGTGTAAGAGAGAAGAAGGAGCTGGGCAAGGAAGAAATTAGAAAAATAAAGAAAAATATTAAAGATGGAAAGGCAGTGGATATTGACGGAATACCAGGAGGAGTATGGAAATATGATGGGGATGAGTTAGAAGATTAGGTATAGGAGTTAGGTAGGAGTTGTGTGGTAGAGTATGGAATAAAGAAGATTAGCCAGAAGATTGGAGAA
>NW_012028053.1:0-670 GCF_000956235.1 Wasmannia auropunctata
TGTTTCGGGTGCAATAAATATGGTCACATAGCGTCGAAATGCCCGGAAAGCGCAAACACGAAAGAAAAGAAAAGTTGTAACGTTGTACAGTCCGATTCCGGAAAATGCCGCAAAGACGTTATTATAATAATATGAAATAATAATAAATAATACGAAAATGAGCGCGATAATTGATTCGGGTAGTGACCTTAGCTTAATGTGCGAAGAACAATATAAAAAGATAGGATCGCCAATTTTCGGAAAGCGCACGATGAAATTCCGAGGAGCAGGTTCGGGAGAAAACACGACGTTAGGGGATTTACACTTAAAGATTTGTATTGATATGGAAATCTATGATATCGTTGTACACCTCGTTCATGACGGAATGATTCCACCGGGTATATTGATAGGATCTGATTTTCTAAATGACGTCGAAGTAAACATAAAAAGGGGTATTGTAAACATTTCAAGAATCGCGGACAATACTGTCGAATTGCCGGAAGTTTATGAAATTGACGTAATGCAAGATGATAATATCGTGAATTTATCGCACGTTAAAGACGCATGCATTAAAAAAGAAGTAGAACATTTAGTAAAAGAGTACAAACCAAAGAAGGAGAAAGAAGTAGATATTAAAATGTCTATAGTTCTAACCGATGATATACCGATCTCGCAAAACGCGCGTAGATTG
>NW_012028053.1:12841-13404 GCF_000956235.1 Wasmannia auropunctata
TTTTGCGATATGTATCATGCAAGGACTTGAATTTTTTTGCGCTTCTTCTCCACTTATTTTGCCTATAACAAATTTACGTTTTATTGTTATTTTTTATGTTTATTTTTATTGTTTTATTGTTATATTTATTTTTTATATTTGGATATATTTAGTATTATTTTTATATTCACCATTTAATGCCAAAGCTATTTCTGACCATAACTGTTGTTTTATTGTACATACATTTACGTTGCGCCAGGGGTAAAGAGTAATCCCACAATGGTGGTCGTTTTTTCACTTCAAAAATTAAAAATTCTTCATCATCAAAATTTAATTTATTTCCAGAATTTAATTTTGTACGTTTAGACATTTGCTTAAATTGTCCAAAAATGTTTTTTTTCTCCTTTTTGTGACTTGTGTACAATATAGTCTAAAATATTATATAATTATTATATAATTATTTATTTTTTGAAGTAAGAAATTATCTCCATATTTAAAGAGGTTTTAAAGAAATCTTTTTTTAATTACAATTATTATTATCGTAAAGCGGCTCCTGTACTAATTGTTCCGTATTATTTATATTG
>NW_012028054.1:0-1441 GCF_000956235.1 Wasmannia auropunctata
ATAATCTGCAATTTTTTCATAAATTATTTTGAAAATGTGTGTAATGCATCCTGAACATTCTTGAACCTCGATCCACGTTACATTTTTGTTGACAATAAATCAAAAGTGAAGTGACAATTTCTTGTTTAGAAAGACCTTATAAATGCAACTGTATTTTTCATTAGATATTCATAGCGCTATTTATATCAGGGCGGTTTCAATAACCTACATTTTCTGGCGACTCACTCTGTATAATTCAAGTTTTGCCCCATACAAAACCGAATCGCCTCTAAATCGTTCGCGCCAATAGCATCGTATACAATAGAAACGGAATTTCTTCCCTCGGAAAGGAAACGGAGGCCGAATCTGACAGCCATCGCCAAATTCTAACGTCGCGTCGGGGCGCGAGCAATTTTTACAAAAGCATTTGTCATCTCAATAATTTTCTCTTATACCTGCGAAACGGCACGAGAGAGAAAGTTTTTCGCTTTTCTTTTTTAAGCACTCATGCACAGGAGGAGGGCTTTGCAGCAATTTGCTAGAGTTCTTACGGAGTAGAAAAGTCGGCTGGGACTCGAGTAGTATTAAAGGGCGTTACTTCGCTTTGCTCGTTATACTCGCCAAAAATGTTAAACATTTAACCCGCGAGACGCGAGGAATAAGATTTGCAGTTCAGACAATTCGCAAAAAGTTCTCTGTATGTAGGAGATTTGTTGGCATAATCCAGAAATTTTCTCCGTTTTATCGAGCAGCAACTGCGAACGGTGATTCAATACTTCAATCAAATACGTGTACATGTGTGTGTGTGTATGCGCGCGCGCGCGCGAGCAAGCGGGAAACATCGCGAGACGCGCGCCGCAGATGCGTCCCCAATTTCACCGCGGAAAAACTTGACGCTGCCCCTTTACGATCGCGACCGAGGTCGCACGCGCGTTCGATTCGAAATGCAGATCGTCGTCCGAGACGTCGTCGTCGTCGCGCGACGTGGATCTCCGCCCCGCGCTCGCAACGAGGAAAATATTGAAAAGCACAACAGGAAGGAAGGAAAAGTACTTGGAAAAAAATTCGCGGAGATCACGAAGGGAGGATCCCACGGGAGGGAAAGCGAGGGAGGTGGAGAGAGGGTTAGTTCCGATTTCTGCACAGAAATATTTCGTGAATAATGTCGGCGAGATTTGTCGACGAAATTTTAATTACGTTTCCTCGCCACCGGGGCGGGAAAGTTTGCGTTTAATTAACATTTTTGCCGGTACGGATATAATTAAATACGACTCGGGACGGGATTCGAGTAATTCGATAATGTTTTCAATTCGCGATACGCGTATGATCGAAATATTCTTCCGCGGAACCGGTAAAATTTAATTATAATTATCAATGTTTCTAGTTCGGCTCAATTTTTCGCGAGGTCGATACGTGCAAAGTTCTCTCTTTCTCTTTCTCTCTCTCTCCCTCCCTCCCTCCA
>NW_012028054.1:3572-4856 GCF_000956235.1 Wasmannia auropunctata
AGAGAGAGAGAGAGAGAGAGAAGAGACGGAGGAAGAAGAAAAAGAGGAACAGAGGAAGACTATATAATATTGTACATACATTTAATGCGTGTCGCATCGCGAAAAATCGCGCGCAGCTGTCATTCACGCGCGTGAGTCAGATGATTGACAGATTATTATGGAGGATATTTCATATAAATTTTATCTATATGTAAAAATATAATATTTTATCTAAATACAAATCTCATACTCTCTTTTACTCCGAACTGCTTAAATCCGTTCGAATCCGCTTTCAGAAACTGATTAGCAGAGATGTAAAGTTACATAGTCAAAAAATAATTATTTCTCGATGTCAACATGTTTAGTGCACGGAGCATGAAGGAATTATTTCATTTAATTAACTTTTTAATTAAAATATTATTTAATCACATCTGCGCGTGAGCATAACGGGTGGTGAACAGTAAATATTATTTTTATTTCATTAGATATTAAATTAATAAATACATGCTTGTTATACATATTTCTAAAAATGTGTTATATATAAATTTGATATTTCTTACAATTAAAACTCACGGATACTAAAAATATTTATTTATTAGACATTAAATGGTAAATATACTTGTACTTAATATCTGCTTCTGCAGATGTGATATAAATTTGATATAATATTTCTTACAATAGTTACAATTAAAACTTACAAATGCTGGAGATTATTTTGGTACTTGAGGATTGAGGTCAAGAATGGCAGAATGTTACGCCATTAATAAGTTAAATATTTCGAAAAGCAGTATGAAAATAGCATCGTATTGATGTCGAAAGGATATCCATTCGATGCTCTATTGGCGATAGTTGATTTTAATTATTTTCCATTTATTAAAAATCCATAATCTAATGTAAATTACTAACTCACTGTTTTTAAGTTAAAATAGCGGATGTGGGAATAAATAGTTATATCTTTAAACATGTACACTCTTTCCCACAGGCTCGCTAATGAAAGTGTATAGAACTGTAACGCGATATTTCATATAAACGTTATGTAGGAAGAAAATAACTTCTGATCTGAGCGCCGCACTCATATACTGCGAGCACTCCACAGTTCACTTTAATTCTCCCCACGTCTCTTTCGAGACGGAAATTTCGCGGAAGAAAAATGAACCCGCGTGACAGAGGCGAACAAAAAAGGAAAAAGGAGATGTATATAATTCCTTGTAATTTTTCTAACAATTTTACCTGAGAACATGCACCGTACATACACAAATTCATTAATTTGTTCGCGATGCTAGAGAGAAAGAGAGAGAGAGAGAG
>NW_012028055.1:0-622 GCF_000956235.1 Wasmannia auropunctata
GCGTGCGCGTTCAGCCGTCTATCTCGGTGAGGAGATTTATGAGGACTCCAAGTTTTACTGGAGCAACGTGGAGGACATGGATATAGTGAGGGCTCTGCGGTGCAACTCTTCTGAGGCTGTGGGTGTCGACGGCCTCTCAAACGGGCAGGTGCTTCGGGCTTTGCCGTGTATCCTTCCTGTTTTGGGCCATATTTTTCACTACAGTCTCTCCAACGGAACCTTTCCGCGCATCTGGGGGTCGGCTGTTATCTGCCCTATACCTAAGGTTGGATGTCCGACTGAATTGAGGGACTACAGGCCCATTTCAATTCTCTGTGCAATGTCCAAAGTGCTGGAACGCATTGTGGCGAGGCAGATAATGACTCATCTAGAGAACAACCATATGTTGGATCCATTCCAATCTGCTTATAGAACGGGGCACTCGACGCAGACCGCGCTCATACGTGTTCTTGACGACGTGCGGTTGGCCGCTGATAGAAGGATGGTTACTGTAGCGGTCTTCTTTGATTTCTCAAAGGCCTTTGACTGTGTGGATCACCTTCTACTGATTGACAAGCTCCGCAACCTCGGTTTCTCCTGTCCGGTACTGCGTTGGCTGTGCTCCTACCTGGATGACAGGAAA
>NW_012028055.1:8065-8700 GCF_000956235.1 Wasmannia auropunctata
CTCTCTTTCATATTTTCCCAGCTCTTCTCCTCCACCCATGTCTCACTTAAACTAACAAAGTCAAATTCTCCTACATACTTCCAGAAATCCACCCCTTTTTTATAAACTCCTGCCACATTCCAAAAAATCACCTTCTTTGTACCTTTACCTTTTTTCTTTTCCTTAACCTTACTTTTCCTTTTCTCTATTTCTTTCCTCCCCTTTTTCCTCTTACCTCCCACACCCCCGTCATCTCCCGCATACCCTCTTTCCTTTCCTCCTACTGTCTCCCTCTTTGTTTCCTGTTCCTTTTCTTCTTCTTGGCTTCTTTTCAAAAATTTTCTTTGTCTATAATCTTTTCTTCTTCTTCGCACCACCTGAAGACCTTTCCTTGTATAATTATCTTTCTATATCCTATTTTGACTTGTTTTCCCTCCAGCTTCTCCTTCTTTGCTCTCTCTCTTATCTTCCACTGCACCTGCCTTTCTTCCGGCGTTAAATCATGGTCGATGTAAATCCTTCTATTGCCTAACTTTTTCTTCTCCTTCATTATTTCCTCTTTCAGTTCCCATCCGCTCATCTCTACTATAATTGCTTCTCTTCCTTCTTTCCCAACGATCTGTATCCTCTTCACTCCTTCCTTCACCCCCGAACTC
>NW_012028056.1:0-467 GCF_000956235.1 Wasmannia auropunctata
ATAATATTTTTAGTTTAGGAAGGATGCAACGTACGAATACTTTTTTATATACTTAGCGTAATCTTTTTCTTTTTTTTTAAAAAGAGTTTTGGTAGGATCTCATTACTTTTTGATAATTTGTTTTTGGACAATTTTTATCTGTTAAAATAATATTATTAGTTCAGGAAAGACGTAACGTATGATACACTCTTTTATATACTTGGCGTAATCTTTTTTTTTTTTTTGAAGAGTTTTGGTAGAATTATATTAAGGATCAAATGGCAAAATTCGGCTTTGTAAAAGATTTGGCAACTTCATAAAACATGGATCAGTAAAAGGCATTGCAAGATATTGCTTCTACGAGATGAAATATGGGATTCGATCTTAGCTGCATCGAGATTAGAGAGCAGATAATTTTCTTTATTGTAATACTTTTAAGAGTAAAATTGCAAAATCTGACTCTTTAATAGCTTTCGTACCTTCGTAAG
>NW_012028056.1:12990-13573 GCF_000956235.1 Wasmannia auropunctata
TTGTCTGTTATTATGGGATACATTTCGATTACTGCACTCATCATCTTTGTCGCGTTGGTATTTTTATTATTATTATTATTATTATTATAAAAGCGATAGGAACAAAACAATCATATACATTCGCGCACGCGCGATATAGAGAAAGAGATGCGATTCGTGCGGCAGTGGCGACGAATAGGAGTGTCGAATCTTGATCGTAAAACGAGAGTAACGTCGAATGAAGAAGGCAGATGGACACGTAGACACGGCCCTCTTTTACCAGATTCGATACGTTGTGTCATCTGTGGCCCTTCGAATTGCGGTAAAACAAATGTGTTAATAAGTCTCCTCGAGAATCCACATGGCCTACGTTTCGAAAACATTTACGTGTATTCGAAGTCATTACAACAGCCGAAATATCGAAGATTTATCTCGAAGAATTATCTCGAAGAGTTACTAGATTCCATAAATGAGATTGGTTATCATGCATTTTCCGACAATCGTGATGTCATCTCACCGAGTGAGGCATTACCTGATTCGATATTTATATTTGATGACGTTGCGTGTGACAAACAGGACGTAATCAGGGAGTATTTCGCTATGA
>NW_012028057.1:0-903 GCF_000956235.1 Wasmannia auropunctata
TAGCCAACCTCCCTGTGGCGCACATAAGATAATGCTGATCGTACATGATAAAAATACAAGAGTTACTTTAAAATACTTTAACGTTGCGACAAAAATCGTTGCGACTTGCATTTATTTGAAATTGAAGAGGAAGATTCGTGCTTTATGAGCTGCATACGGCATGTACGAGAAAAATTTTCGCAAGAAAAGCGCATTTCGTCGAGCATTACAATTTTCAGTATGGCAAATATGCTTTCAGATTTAAGAATTTACAGCAGTAGAGATGCATTAAACATAAAATCAATACAGAGTATCTTTAAGTATCTCTTAAAATGATAAACTCCAAAACATAAACATTTTGCTACTGTCCAGAAACTTTTCCACGGTAGTGTATATGCAGATATATATATATATATATATATATATATATATATATGTGTGTATACATGCATGCGTATATAAATGCATTTAAGAAAAATTAGTATTAAATAAAAATTAAATACTTTATTAATTCTTTCTTAATTCTTTTAAAATACTTATATATTTTTCGTTATATTATTTCGTAATATCTATTAAAAATACCTTTATTATTGATTATTTTGTACGTTGAACATAAACGGGAACATTAATCAGGAGACACGGTAATAGCTTGATGTCAAGTGTTTAAACAAGCCATGCCGGGTCTCTTAACGCGAGCCGTCGCGTTGCGAGCACCCGAGATTTTGCGATCTCAATAACGGTCGAACCGATTAAGTTCTCACTAGACTTAATCGATAACTTGGGTTCGATTTATATAATGAAAGTGTGTTTATTTTTTTTCTACATGTCCTAAGAGCGGAGATATTGCAATGCAAAGTCCGAAATGTAGGAATTTCAGATTAAGAAACGTCATTATCGTCGACCAGTTGCGGAGTGGGGGAAGTA
>NW_012028057.1:12945-13337 GCF_000956235.1 Wasmannia auropunctata
TTGTTACCTCTTTAATTCTTTGTGATAATACTTTGATTGAGTAAGGTAACGCAATTTTGTTATGTAATAATATTTTGAAGAATAAAACAATTACTACCACTTGAATAGCAATCGAAAGAGTCCTGAATGGTTCAAAAATACGTTTCACTTGGGTTTTATTGTTTTATTAGAGATACTATCCCACTTGAATGTTATTTTTTAAAAATAGTATAACAATTCATTTTCAAGATAACGAGATTCTCTTTGTAATTAGCGCAATTTAAAACTTTAATACCTCCTTTGAAAATAAATGTAACTTGAGAGATTATAACTTGGGATCACTTATTAAGAACAATCCATATCAAAATTCAATATTAAATTTTGTATACAAATGATATACATACATATGTGAC
>NW_012028058.1:0-1252 GCF_000956235.1 Wasmannia auropunctata
AGGTAATAAGTAGCGCAAGTTATAATAATAAATTATAATATCATAAGTTATAATCTACATAAAATGATTATTGTAGGAAATGTAAAAGGCTTTGTGGTTGTTTTGTGGTATATATAAGTGTAGAGAATTAGTAAAGGATAGAGTATAGCAAAATACAAGTACTTAGCTCTTGTATTGTTTAGTTTATTGTCTCGTATATCCCATCTGTTTGGGATATACGGCATTTTTAGCGCGGCGTAAGATTTATGACGTAACACAGACGCTCTATTTTTTATTTATAAATATAAAAGTAAATAATAATACGTGATAATACGCCCTTTACAATACATTAATCATAACATTCATGTATGTATATACTTATGTATGTACTTATTCACAATCTGTAATAATACGGTCTTTATTTATTAATGAGTAAACGCAAATTACGTTGTCAATTCACGTGTAATTCACTATTATTATTTAGATTCTCTGTATATTTTTTGAGTCATTTATCCCACTCATGAGTAGCCGTATAACCCACCCCTATTTTTATAAGGCAAGGGTTTTTTTAAAAATGCAAGGGTTTAAAAAAATTATTTTTTAATATAAAAAATAAATAATTTGGATTCCTAATATTTTTTTATAATAGTAAACAGTATAAAGTTTTTACTGGCATAGTTCATTTAATTTAAACTAAATAGATAATATCTAATAAATTAAGTTTTTAATAGGTGCGACGTATATACCGGGTTTACCTTACAGCTTATATTATATGATAAAATGACAATTCGTAAACAGAAAAAAAATAAAAGATATTGTACTTCCATAATAATTCATTCTTACTATTTTTCTAAAATAGATGAAGAAATATCACAAATAAAATATAAAGTAAACTTAATAAAAGAAATAAAAATAATAAAATAATTGAATATTTTAAAATTTCATATTAAATTAAAGAAACAGAAAATATTTTTATTGTCCTAATAAAAGAACATACTCATGAAATACTTTTGAAATTATACAGTGTTCGGTACTCAATGATAAAGCGCTCGTGGGCAGGGTAGAGTGGAATAAATTAAATCGAAAAGTCCTCTACCATTTTGTGAACTTTATTTATAAACTCTAATAAAATTATATTATAATTATTAAATATTCGATGTCACAATAATGAAAATTGACATTATTTGATATTTACATTCAAAAAGAATTAACGTTAATTATGTATAAACTAACATTAATTTTACTTATAGGTTTCTTAAAATTCAAACGGCAA